>NC_040032.1:12675304-12703908 GCF_000972845.2 Larimichthys crocea
TCTACAGCCTAATTTAATTGTATATAAGTTTTAATCTTTATTTTTTAGTTCTGTTTTTCTATTCTTATGTATATAAAGAAAACATTTCTATTTGTGCGATTTGTTCTTGCACAGGTTAATCTTTTAGGTGTAGTTTTTACTGTATTTACTGGATGCCTAAATTTACTCGGGATCAATAGTATCTATCTATCTATCTTATCTATCTATCTATCTATCTATCTATCTATCTATCTATCTATCTATCTTTGGATGGCGGCAACCTAAAAACCTTTTTTATGTGTCATTGATAAAGTAGAACACTTGAATTTGACTTACTGAATAGATAGATAGATAGATAGATGATAGATAGATAGATAGATGATAGATAGTAGATACTTTATTGATCCCAAGCTGGGAAATTACAGTGCAGCAGCAGCATTACACACAAATACAATTACACAAACCGTCGCGGATACAATAAACTACTGTTTTGCATATTCCAACTAGTGTTTGCCAATAGATGATACAGATGCCATGAAATGGCTTTTCTCGTATGAGTAACGCCATCTCTGCTGTGGGTATGTAAATGATTCTCGAGTGTTCTTTGAAGTGGAAGTCATTCCAAGTACAAATATTTAGACCGACGTGTGTTCAGAACAAGCTGTTGGACTCACATTTGTTCAGCTGTATAGCAGACACTAAAGGAAAGATAAACATATTTAGTAATACAGGTGGTGGCGTTATCTCATAACGAGAAAGACATTTCATGGCATCTGTATCATCTATTTGGCCAAACACTAGTTGGAATATGCAAAACAGTAGAGTTTATTGTATCTGCAACGGGTGTAATTGTATTTGTGTGTAATGCTGCTGCTGCACTGTAATTTCCCAGCTTGGGATCAATAAAGTATCTATCTATCTATCTTTGGATGGCGGCAACCTGAAAACCTTTTGTTATAGTGTCATTGATAAAGTAGGAACACTTGAATTTGACTTACTTGAGATAGATAGATAGATAGATAGATAGATAGATAGATAGATAGATAGATACTTTATTGATCCCAAGCTGGGAAATTACAGTGCAGCAGCAGCATTACACACAAATACAATTACACCCGTTGCAGATACAATAAACTCTACTGTTTTGCATATTCCAACTAGTGTTTGGCCAAATAGATGATACAGATGCCATGAAATGTCTTTCTCGTTATGAGATAACGCCACCACCTGTATTACTAAATATGTTTATCTTTCCTTTAGTGTCTGCTATACAGCTGAACAAATGTGAGTCCAACAGCTCGTTCTGAACACACGTCCGTCTAAATATTTGTACTTGGAATGACTTCCACATTCGAGAATCATTTACATACCCACAGCAGAGATGCACACAGCAGTAATGAGTATTTTTTTGAAGTTAAAGTCTCCTTCCCGTACGAATTGTTAACGCATGTCCCGTCTTGAAACGTATGCCTCCTTTCCCACGGAGATGCTGTTTTAAGATACGACTGCTGACGTTTGGATTGTTGTTTTCCATGTGGGGATGACATCAGATTGTGTTTAATGTCGTGGGACTCGATAGCATCTTGGCACGGCGATTAAGAGAGAGAGAAAGAGAGAGAGACACTGTTTTCTGTTCAATCTGCTGTGTCAGCAATTAGCCGTACCATTTTATCAGCTCGTGGGGTATTTTATCGTCAACTGACTAACAACAAGTCTAAAAGGACACTGCGTCTTGTATTCTGTACCCAAAATAGCAGGAACCAATCAAATATTCCCCCACTGACACCAAAAAATGCATTTTTAATAGGTTTATTTGACCTAATTAGCGAGGTTCCTGGCATTTAACCATGTGCTCTCTCTCTCTCTGCTTGTTTTCCCTCCTCCCAGAAGCAACATGGATGAAGAGGAGCAGTTTGTTAACATCGATCTGAACGACGACAATATCTGCAGCGTGTGCAAGCTCGAGACGGAAACAGGGACCTTATCTTTCTGCCACGTGTGCTTTGAACTCAGCATCGAAGGTAAGACGCTATTAGCTACTGTTTCAAGGCAGCCTGTCTGTCTGAGCTTCACTGGCTAACTTCATAAAGAGGCAGGCGGTCTGTGGACAGATCAGCACCGGTATCACCTGCCAAGAGTTTCCAGTATTTGGATCGCTTCTGCAGAATCATCCGGATTAACTGTTTGATCATCACTTCCCATCATAGTGAATATGCACTCACTCCGAGTGGCTGTAATCCGCCCTCAGAACCTTTCAGGATACGTACGGGGGTAATGCGCCTGCGGGACCTGAGCCCTCTCCAAAGCGGGCCCCTGCGATTCAACCGTTTGATGTGCCACTCTCACTCAAGAGCCTGTGTTTGAAGGTTTTTCATCTCTTAATTAATGAGCGGCCTATTTGAAGAAGAATGGTAAATCATAAGGGATTAGATATGCCTCTCATTCGGCACTCGTCTCATAGATCCACAAAGGCTCTTTTCTGCAATGGAGAGGTGTGTGTGTGTTTGTGTGTGTGTTGATGTCTGCACAGTATGATTGTGTATGACTTGTAAAACAGCATCATATAGCTGACTAAGAGCTCCCTGAGTGGTCTATCATTCTGTTGACAGCGGGAGAAAATGCATATGCATGAAAGATTTATAGGTTTATTTTGTGGTACAAGAAAACTCCGCGTGGGGGTTATTGATTAATCACTCTGTTCTTTGTTTGCTGTGAAAGAGTCTTCAACCACAGTCCCGGACAGGCTTTGTTAGAATACTGCTTACATTACATGTGTTAGTAAGAGCTTGCATGCTTATTTACAGAAGCGTATTGAAAAAGTCGAAGTCAAAGGTCAGCAGTGGACCCTTTGGCCTTTGGTGTCCCTCCAGCTGATCGATGAGGAACGACAGATTCTTCCCTCTGTACAGCCCTATGTGTTTTAAAATCCTTCTTAATGTATCAATACGATATCAATATCGTCGACTGTGCTCTGTGACAACTGAATCTCGCCGTGTCTCAACCCCAGTATGATACACAACTTAATCAACGTGAAATCTTTCATGTTATAACGTTACACTGATACATTTTTATGTTTCCGGTGTGGCAACAATACACTTACGAACTTATTAATCCACATTATGCAGACGGATAATCTAAATATAGTAGAAAGATGCAGCCTAGGCTTGATGGAAAGTGCATAAATGATTTGATATCATGAGACATTCTACTTATTAAATCGAACAGTCTTAGTAAATGATCGATCTGTATCATATCTGACATGTAATACCACTTATTTACACACTGCTCCTGCAGCAGCTGGATGATATACATGCTGTTGCTTCTTTAAGGCTGAATCCAGTTCTCAGCGTCCTTTATTGTTTCTTCCTTTGTGGCTCACCAGCAGCCTATTTGGACATATGGGTCATGACGAGCATAACTTTTGACGAATGCTGTTTGTCTGTCCACAAAGGTACAGCTTGCTTGCCTGGCTCAGTTGGGGCGTCCTTGCTTGCTCCATTTAATGTTTGAGCCAGGGTGCCAGTGTTTGTGTCCTCAAAGCTTTTGACAAAACTGTGGCAGCCTTCGTGCTGATTCTCCGGCTACATCAGTGCCATTGTGTGCTTCTGGAGGGTTTTGATGTAGTCTCTGTGTGGTAATGTAGCGGCTGTTATGTAACTGGTGGGTCTTGGGGGTAAAAGAGAAATGAGAGAGGGAGGTTTGCAGACAAGCACGTTTTCCTGATGCGGCGAAGCGTTTCATTGGTGGGAGGGAAGCTCGCCAAGCTGCATGCGGTCACTTTGGCCACGGCTGATTGGAAACAAAGGCCAAGCCGAGTGTGCCTGCTGACCGCTCATGTAGCCACAGCGCTCATTCATCGCGTGCCATCCAGAACAAAAGTCCAATCAGCGCATATGTGGACAGAGCGTCCAAAAAAATATAAAAGGGGGTGAGATGGGTCTTCATCTCCCATTTCACACAGCAAACACACCCTCCCAGTGCCGTCCTGTTTTAAACCATATCATGCCATCTCAAAGGTGATTTGCTGCTGCTGAATATTCATTGTCTGTTTACTCAATGCAGGCTTTGAATATTTATAAGTTGGAATAGATGCAGAATGGTTTGGTTTTTAAAAAAAACAGGAGAGTGTGTTGATATCATGCAGAAAAGCTCTCTGCATGAATCAAATTATAAAGTTAATTTATTCAAAGTGTGTAGGAAAATGTCATCTCTCCACAGAACATCTACAGTGCTCTATTTATACCATCAGTTGGTATACCAAAGGGCAGAATTGTAGCAAGTTGAAAATACTTCTGTCACTCAGACTTGTTGACTAATTGGTGAGAAACATTTGCTCCAGACATGAATGCAAACCAGAAATAAAATCGAGTTTTTATAAATATATAATACCACTTTTACACTAAGTGATGCTATAATGAGCCAAAGAAAATATCTGTGGGTTCACGCAGGATGAGTTATGCACTTGATTTCTTGAAGATAACTCATATTTGGTTTCATTCTTTATAAAGAAATCCCACCCACCGACATATTTGCTGGGCTGTGGTTTTCTGTATTAAAATAACACTCATCCTGACCTTTTGCAATAAATAGGCACTCCAGTGATTTAGAGCAGCAGTAGACTAACTATGCAGGTTTTTAAAAAAAATCCCCAGTATGGGATAAACTCCCATACTGGGGACATACATCTCCCGTAGTGCAACTCAGATCATTTCCACCCGTAAACTCCTCAAGCTTTGCTTGAAGGCTTGCATGAAACGAGGTGTTCAGACTTGTGTCAGCTGCTGACACGCACAGTATCACAGTTAAAGTGTGACGGTACTAATAAAAACTATTTGTCATCGTTAGGTTTCAATAGGTTTTACGAGCTTGGAGGAATGAGCTGATGTTGATCGAAGGCAGAGAAGGCTTCAGCACACACGTACACGTGAAGGCTATCTGTGGCAGAAGTGTTGAGCACAGTACGAAGCAGGGTGAATGTTCAGGAAGTGCAGCCTTTTGTTGTAGCTCCAAGTGGTTGTTTCCTGAGGAAACTGCTCTGGCCTGTGTGCCACCAGAAAGCACCAACGAGAAATGTGTGTATTTATATATCGCTCTGCCTTTTTAGGGGATTTTTTTTAACTTTCTTTTTATCGTACTGCACCATCTGAGCTGTGCGCTACTCATGCTTACACAGCCCTGAGTGTCAACACAGTACAGCAGAGAGCAAGAGAGGTTCTGCTGTTGGCAAACGAAAACACCGAGAGCCAGTTCAGCCAGTCTCCAGTTGATGTTTATCTGATAAAGTGAAGCTGTTTCAAGCTAAACTAATTGGTGCATACCGGAGCAATTCTCATAATCATGGCAAGAGATTCTGGCATTAACGTGCATCTTGTGGGATCCGATCACAAGTGGACAGGCCGTCAGTACATCAGCTCGCACCTGACATCCGAGCGTGTCTCGAGTGACCACTTGTGATCAGCTCACACTTCCTCGTTCCACATACAAATAAACACGGACATCGTTTCTGGTTTGCGGTTGTGATTATGAGTCATCCAGTTTCAGTTTTACTGACTCTTTGGTTCTTTGGAAATCGTTGATCCACATTTTTACAGATTTTTAGATTAGCCGGGAGACTGAAGAGGCAGGATTACCAGCATGGAAGCGGACAGAGCTGCAGATTTGAAGCTTCAGAACGGCTCTTCAGAAACCTCACCTCGTCACACGTACGCCGTCCATTCTTTATACTGTCGGTGCTTTCACACCCAAGACGCATTAATGCCAGGCGTAAACGGCACCCTTGCGAGGATCATGGGGAGCTGGAGTCCATCCCAGCTGGCTGACACTGGGCCAGAGGGCCTCTGGACAGGCCGTGAGTCAGTTACAGGGCTGACACGTAGAGACAAAAATAATTCAGCCCTCCACACAGTTAAATTTGATTATCTGTTTATAGTCTCATCGATTGTAACACCAACGAAATTTGAAGGTTAGAAGATTTCAGCTCTCTCCCACTCTCAGTGTTCAAACAAAGCTTTTCTTAATGAACTGGTCTTACTTGCATGTGACAAGCTGTGCTATGTAAACACCTCAGAGATCTGACACCAGTCCGTCAGTCGAGCATTGTAACTTCCGGCCTTTCACACAGACCGCTTCCTTTATTGGTCTTCTGCTCCGGTTCTTCGGCTCCTTGTCGGACAAGACGTCCGCTGAGCTGCCAGGTTCAGCTGAAGCCCATCTCCATTCCTTTATCTGCTTACGTAATGCAGATTTTTTTATTTTTTGCTGAGGCCCGGCAGTATTAGCAGCTGGGTTTGGAGTGAAAAAACAGAAAATCCCTACAGTCACAGGCTGGAATGATGCAGTTGGTGCTGATTCTGGCTGCTGCTCTACAGGGACTATTGTAGCGCTCTCCTATAAACAGCTCATTCATTGTGGGTGAACTCTTCACCCTGGGGTGTAGAGAGGCCTAATTATGTTGCTGCCTGTGGTAGCGATATGTTTGAACACAGTTGGGAGTCCAGAGATTTGCTGAAGCTACTGTATGGTCCACCTCTCCGATCCCAGTAATACACTGCCATAACTCTTTATGTATAATGAGTTGCTTTGTGTGAACGTATAGCTCCTTTTTCAAAGCTTATCATCTTCATTAGCCGCTCAAACATAAATAAACCGCCTCATGGGGTTTATTCTTTATTGTTACACCTCTCATATAATTGGTTGGTTTGTGAGGCTCTAAACTAATTTAAGCCCTGTTTGCACGTGACTGCTATTACCAGAGGAGGTCAAGTGATTTAGACATTACCGTCCACGTCTGTGTTTCATGCTGCGCTTCCACACTAGATAATCAAAGTCTTTGTTTTACTCTTTACTGACGAAGAGGCACTCAAAAAGCATTTCGATCAAACGGTGCACGACCACAGCATTTAGGAAAATATCCAGACCGCGTTTGTTGCTGTGCATGTCATCCGTCTCATCTTTTTAGTTCTTCTTTTGCGTTGGATTAAGATCACAGACAGTTCCCTGAGTAGTACTTGAGCCAACACCATGAAAATAGAACTACAACTGCTTTTATAAAAGACATTTATCTTCTACCACCTCGCTGTCATGTTCATTGAGGATGGTAACAGCAGCCACAGCAAAGGTAGCCACGTGTCTCCGTTACACTATCAATTTACCGAACGTTTCATCGTATCTACCCTGTAGGGACACACTGGGGTAGGACGGAGGAGGAGGATAGGGATAGGAGGCATTAAATGGCTAATAGTACTAACACAACTTAAAATAATTTACAATCCCTTCTCTGAGTTTATTCCTTAATTGCTGATGACACTACATGAATAAAGGAGTTGTTTCTGGTTGAATGTATGACTGTGCGAGCAGACTTGTTGGTTGTATCATTTCTAGCTGTGGTCAGATGCAGTTTGCAGCAAATTATGAGATTTGTTGGTGGGTATTTGTAAGAGAGCCTCGACATACTTCAAACCTAAAGTGTTGTTCTCGTTTGTAATCATGACAGGTTTTTATAACTTGTGAATATGGCTCCAGTAACCCGGTAGCTCACCTGGTGTATGTTAAGCGTACCAGGCCCTCGATAAGATTTTTACGATTCCGATTCCATTATCAATTCTCTTATCGATTCTCATTTGGGAAAAAAGGAGAACAAACTGTTTGATCAGCATCATCTAGAGGAGGTAGTGAACTGGAGCGAGTACTAGTACAGCTGCCAGCCTCTAAGCCAGCCAGACTCTCTCTCTCGTCATGGTCATCTTCTAAATGTAATGCAGAAGGCATTCGTTTAATGTGAACTGTTATAGCATGTTTTACAAAGAAGAAGATCGTGCTAACATGGTGTGTTATTTACCTTCCTTCCCTTCCGTAGTAACGGCAGAGGTGGTCATAGCCAGGTTGCTGCCGCTGCTGCTAGGTTGAGATTCATCTCCAGTCCGAAGTGTGTCAAAAACACGACATTCATTTAAAAATATTGCATGTTGCGTGCGCAAATGTTCGTTGTGTTCCCTCCCGACGCTGTTATCTCCACTTTGCAATGATTGCAAGTCGCCCTGTTGCCGTCTATTTTGGTAAAATGCAGCCAAACTTTGGAGCGTTTGAACCGAGTAGGTGACGTTGTTTACTACTGATTGCACTGCACTTGCGAAACTTGTGTAAGTTACGTTAAGTCGTGTTTACTGGAATCGAGCGTGCGTAACTTCAGGTGACGTTATCCGTGCTTTCTGGAATCGATAAGAGAATCGTTAGATAACCTGCCAAACGATTACATGCAATTGAAACACACGGAACCGGTTCTCAACAAGAACCAGTTCTCGATTCCCATCCCTACTTCTCCACGTCATCCCCTCTCTCTCCTTTTCCTTTCCCGTCTCTCTCTACTGTCACTGTCAAGATAAATACACAGCCTGCTCCACGAGGAAAAGAAGAATAAGTGTGTCACTGACTATACTGTACACAGTTGTACACAGCAGAAGCTGCTATGGCTTTTATTACAGTTCTTTCAAGGTTAAGAGCTCTAATCAACAAGCGCAGAGTCAGTCTGTAGTGAAACATTGTAGAAATATTTTTTTTGACGTGAGTGGGATATTTTACTTGCATCTCATAAAAGAAGACTGACATTGTAATATGAAGTATTAATTATGACAGCAGTTGCCTGATAATTGCAGTGTGAGATCAATCAGATGTCAAATTACATACATTGCCTTATATTATATAATAATTGACACTTGTTGTCCTTTGAAATCACTGAGAAACGGGAGCATAGACCATAACCACTTGTTGTTGGTAGATCATTTTAAACATGTTTTGATGTTTTATGACCATAACTGGGATCCTTAATGGTACTGACGTTAGTTTGAGAAATAATTCAAATATAATACGCGTTCTCATGAGTTTACAGTCCCTGGTGACTGTGTCTTCCTCCACCAGAATGATTTCACTTTCGTCTCTTCACATCTTCACTTCATCAAATTGTGCATGTCTGAGGAATGCAAATTGGATGTCTATTCCTGTTTTGGTAACTGTGGCAACAAGTGTTAAACGCAGCACTCGAAGCAGTTCAGGATATTTGATGAAGTTTGATGCACTTACTGTTCAGAAACCACCACGTGGGCAGAAATAAGTTTGTGTGCGTGCAGCGTCGAGTATTCACAGGCTTTCACAGGTTTTCCTGAGGGTGGAGCGGATGCCGTAGCTATTGTTGTGTTTACGTTTGCTGTGGTTTCATACAGCGGCGTAATGGCTGTTAGGGTTGTTGAGTTCAGATGTCACCGAGTTCACCATTCATTTCAGCTCTATGTTTGTATCCAAGCTGCTGACCACACATTCTTCGAAGGCGTGCCATGCAGCTCTGTTTGACACCTTACTTATTTTCACACTCGACCTCTGTCCCACTTGTCCCAGCACCAGCTCTCAAACGTTCACATCCTCTGAAGTGTGTCAAGGATTGAATGTCCCTTTTTTCATTTTTAGCACACACACACATGCTGTTGCTCCAAGCGAGATAAAAACGTGTTCCTTTATTCATTGCACTTGAATGTAAGACAGAGCAGTGTCCGTGTTATGCTCTGCAGACATGCACGAAGGCGACAAACACAGCTGTATTGAAACATCTCTGACGGCAGCCACAAGGCCGAGTGGTTATTTCACAACGAGAGTCATGCAACATCCAACTGGCATCTTTGTTCCTCAGAGTTTTGGTCCTGCGTCACTCTGAATTCTGTGGTACTCAAACGCTTCGATTGTCTTTGTGACTTTGCTACTTTATTTTCTGGGCTCAGGATCTCCTCATTCTAGTGATCTATCATAGATTATATTAGCAACTGCAAAATTTAAATCTTCCCCTTCATTGTTAATTCTAGCCAGCGTGTTCATATGATGCAATTTCTGCCAAGTTTCACCCATTCTTCGATCGTCCGAGCAGCTCTAAGTTTTAAAAGCTCATATGTAGATATATTTGGCTTCCTGATTGGTTCCCTAACAAACACAGTCTTCGTGATACAGGTAGCAGCACCAGTGACCGTATAAAGAATGGACACAGCCTGAGTGACGTAGGTTTCCGGAGGCGCTGTTTTGAAGCCGAAAACATGCATCCGTCCAATCTAAATATCGGCAAAGATGTACATCATCGGCGGACCTGAGGCCGGTCAAACGGCGCCTGTGTGCTCTAATAAGCTTAACTCCCCCCTTGCCTGTCTCATGTGTTTCCCTGTATTTGATCAAATGTTTAACGAACCCTCCTCACTCAAACCAAGCAGCTGAAAACGATGAACAACACGAGGTGTTTATATTTAACACTCGCCCCTGAGATCTAATCATGTGTCTGTGCTTTGTCTCGTTGCTGTTGTTGAACTGAATGACAGCCCCATTGGTCAACGTCTCTGACTGTCACAGCTGAACAATGTTGATTCACCTCCAGTGAATAGTCTGTGTGTGTGTGTGTTTGCGCTTATGTGTGCAGCCATGAAAGACAGTAGTGCTAAGCTGCTTAGCCTGGAGTGAGGTCTTTGGCTGGTGGTGCACTGGCCTGGTTGTGGGCCAATGATTTTTCTGCTAGGCAAGTGGTAGTCAGTGTGTTTTTGTGTCTAAACACTGATCGGATTATAACACGGCCCTTTGATAGGCTGAACGCGCCTGGACATTCATCGGCCATTCAGCAGGCGATATTCTCACAGCACTCACATACCTTTATATATACTGCAGCTCCCCACAGGACTAATCCATTGTAAAGTCTTTACAGGGGTCAAAACACACATACACAGAAGCTAAGAATAGACCTCAGCCCACACAGTTGTGTAATGGTCTCAAACCTTTCTATGGACTGAGACATAAGAACACAGAACGCTGCGGCCATCCTCCACATCCTCGATGACGAAGGAAAGGACTTAGGAGGTCAGTTTTTTACTACCCCTGATGTTTTAAAAGCTGGTCATACACTTGAAAGAGAGCAGACATCACATCTGATCTTCATACATCTATCACACATCACAGCCACGGCCTGCTTCACTTATGTTTTGTTCTTACCAACAGTTGGACAAGTTTCCTTTTCCTGTGACGTGAAATGAAAACAAAGTTGTTCCCTTGGCACGCACATTTATGAGGCCTCTCTCTGTTTGGACTTTATGTACACTCTGGCCTAAAAACTTTGGCACAGGGAGTCTTTGAGACCGCAACTAGAAACTAATTTAGCATCAAAGTATTTCTATTCTCTGGGAGCTGTCAGCTACAGGATGTCAGTTACTGTGTGGAATCTGGTGCTTTCTAAAAGCCCTGCAGAACACACACCACCAGACATGCAGGCTCAGTCAGTCTGTGTGTGTGTGTGTGTGTGTGTGTGTGTGTGTGTGTGTGTGTACCTATTGTGCTGTGGCCATGTGCATGTATTGACCTGTGGTTTCCTGTGCTCATCCGTCTGCCGGTTAAAGCGCTGAGAGAGGCACGGCAGGTAAAACCTACCCAAGAGAGTTCTTTTTAAATCTGTGGACAGCAGTGACTAATCTCCTCACCTCAGGCTCCAACACGTTCGCCCCGGTCTGCTGAGAAATGTAGGCCCTGAGAAAAAGAAGGCCATCACACAAACGTCTGTGCAGCACACTCTCACTTCAGCCTCACATGCTGCACACACTTCTCACCCTCAGTTTCTCTTTGTTTAACAGAAAGACTCTGGTCTGAGTTATTGTCATTTCCCTCCACAGGAACGGACCAAACTGTTCTTCCTAATAGAGGCACTTCCCAGAAATGTCGTCTTAATTACAGATTGTCAGCCCGTGTACTCAAGATGTTTTTCATCCGGTATAAACAATGAGACAAAGTGGAGACTGCAAGATTGTATTCAAGTTTTTGTTGCTGTCTGACAGATACCAGAATATCATAAAAAAGCAGATGAATGAATGGACACGACCACAATGTTTCAGATATGATGCATGTGTTTGAATTGAGTCTGGGTTCATCTCAACGCTCTGATGGCTAATCCACTGCACGCTAAGCAGCTTTCACACTGAGATCATGACAGGTCAATCTGCCAGTTTTAGCTTCATACTAGTTTACTTTTATTTGCTGTGGCGAGTTCAACAGGTCAGTATGTCTCGCTCCAATTCTGCCATCATAACTGTTGACTCATTGTTTTGTGTCTCTGGTTGCAGGTGTCTCCGCTGCTACCTTGTTGCACTCAAAGTCCCTGCGCGGCCACAGAGACTGCTTTGAGAAATGCCACCTCATCGCCAACCAGAAGCTGTCGCGCTCCAAGAGCTCCCGAAGTGCCTACGAGGGCATGAAGCTGGCCCTCAGCCAGAAGCTGAACCGCATCATCCAGTACGCCCAGAACAAAGACAATGTCTCCTCCAACGGCCCCGGCAGACGGGGGACCAGACTTCATTGTTACAGCCAGCAGAGCGACTGCAAGCTGCTTCCCCAGTCTGACGCCCAGGTGCCTCGGTACGCGCCCTGCTGGGACACGGGCAAAGCGACACGGCTGCCCGATTACACCATGGGGATGTTGGAGTGCCACACAGCGGAGGAGCTGGGGCTTTTGCAGGAGTCACAGTCTGAAGTTTGGTCGAGTGACGGCAGGAAAGGTCTACACAGCCGGAGCCAGTCGTCAGGAGGACAGCCTCAGCGCAGACACCAGGGACACAGCAGAGATGAATGTGAGCACAAGTTCACCTCTTTTACCGGAAACTTTACGAACTTAAGTTTAGTCAGTGTGTAAGAGAAGCTTCAGTGGAAGGCTGATTTTCTTTTGATGAAAGTACGTCAACAGAAATGAATTGCTGCACTCTTGCCCTGTTCAGTTTGGTGTGAAAAACCTCCGAGCACGTGTTCGTTAAAAGCAAACAGACAAAACGGTGACACCGGAACACAAGACACATTCTTACATTCTCACTCGGTCTGTCCTTCATCCTCGTCTTTGTGAGGATCTCTCCGGAGAAAAGTTAATTTTCCTGTAGCCTCGAGATGCAGCGTGTCCTTGGTTTTCTCGGGTCACTATTAAAGCTGCTCGCGACTACAGATTCTGTGCTTTTAAATGACAGAGGACCGTGTGAATATCTCTACATTCACACGACATCAGACTACACTCACTGTTCGGATCTTCAACCTGCAAATGAGAGGAAGGATGTGAGCTCTTCAGTTTTTCCATTAGTTTGTGATATTATCAGTTGTGGTGGCGGCATTTAGTTCAGCAGCACATGAATGAAATAACTCAATCATTCTGATGCTGCTCAGAATAGTCCAAAAAAGACATGAGCGAGTTACAATATGTTTGCTATCCTCATATGTTTAATTAGCTAATTAGTTTGTCAGTAATATCTATGGTCTATTTTTGTGTCTCTGGAACATTCACTCATGAACGGCTGCTTTTATTGGCTGCTGACTTAAAACTTAATCTTTAATGATGCATTTTATTTGTTTCCGACTTCATGCACACACATACAGAATAAAACTATGTTTCTGTTTGTAGTTAGAGGCAGAGAGAGGAGAAAAGCGAGGGAGGCATGGAGACGATTCCTCTGTGAGATCACCTGCGATGAGTTTTAATGCAGCCGAATTCACGATACAGTCGTTTTCATTAACAAAATTCTTCAAGTATGAAATTTGATCCCAGCTCATAAACCATATGTTCACCTGCGGTCGTTATGAAGCTGCTGAGCTGCTGATTAAATCATTATTTTATAGTTACGACATTGTCAAAGAAAATGAACCAAAATGCCGGTTAATGACAGCAGCTGTGCCGAGAGATCGGCTTAAATGTTTTTATATTAAAGTACAGTCACATCTGAAGGAGTTGCTGTGTGTCTGCTGACAAAACAACAAAAACAACCTTAAAACTGTTTCATATGTGTCTGCCGAAGAGCAAACACTCAGGAATATTGTGAACATTCAGTGTGACTAATAACTGTTTTTTTCTTGTAGTGACTAAAATGAGTGTGGACGAACTCCATCAGCTGAACGGCCAGCTGCTGATGCAGATTCAAAGTGAGTGTTTTTTTTTTACTGCCATTTGGGGTCAAGTTGTACAACACAGCAGACTGAACGAGGGGCTCGTTCAAAGCGGTGAAAGTTTGGAAAATGTTTTCAGAGAAAAACACTTGAATTCATAAATAGTCCTTGAAAAATGCTTCATCCAAACAGTGACTCATAGAAAACAAACATCTTTTAATATCTGAAACGAAATGATCAAATTTGTTTCTGTTGAACTTTATTTCTCACAATTGTATTTATAGTATCAATTCAAATTCTTGGTTTGAACGTGCTTGTGTTTTACTCTAAGCTGTAAGAACCATGAATATTACATTCAACAGTTTGAATCATAATTTTCTGTCATCAGTCTGTAATGCTCATCTCTCATAGATTTTCTAGGAAATAAGCAGCATCAGTAAAAAAAGTGTGAGCTTCAGAACATGAAACTCAAAGTTAAATCTTTTGTTTTCTACTCACGATAACAGCTAAGCTGCACGGCAGGGCCATTACAAAACACAGCAGAAAGCATTTTTGTCTAACTCCTTTTTAATTACCACCGCAGTCATCGTTAAACATTTAATATTGATGTTTTCGTCTTCAGCGAGCGATCAAACGAGCCAAACTGTCGGCCTGGCCGGTGTCGAGAGGGAAATGACACGAGCTAATGCGAGATGTCCTCTGATAAAGTGAAAGTCTGGTGGGAGCCTGGCCCACACATTCTTATTCACCCTTCAGAGGCGGTCGCCTCCGTGTGTTTTGTCTTTTCTCAGAACAGATGGGTCTGTTATTGCTCATCCTAAATTATTTAGGAGTTCCACAAAAGCCCGAGAATTTAATGATCGACACAGTCCTGTTATGCTGGAACTGTTTCCGTGTCTATAATTCTATAAATGACTGAAGTTGTTAATTTGATTTTCTTGTTGTGGGAGTATCTTAAGCAGATGCATTTTTATCTGCTCTGTACTCCTTCAGTAATCTCTTATTGATTTGTGCATAGGTTGACCTTGTGGGTGATAAAACCACTGATTCTCTCTCTCTCTCCTTCCACAGAGGTCTTCGAGGAGCTTACCGTGGCCGTGCAGGAAAAAGACTCGCTGGCGTCGGAGCTGCACGTGCGTCACATCGCCATCGAGCAGCTCTTTAAAAACTGTGCCAAGCTTCCATGGCTGCACATTAGCAGGGCCGGTGTCAAGGCCAGCAGCAGCAGCGGTCCTGTGGAGTGAGGAGGTCCACGCTGAGAAAGAACACTGAAGAAAAACAAAAAGCCTTCATGTAAACTGAGTGACTTTTTTACGACGCGATGGCGACATCGAGGTTAGATCTGCGTTAGAGCAACATTCAGGGCTGAGTTGACATGGCTTCCGTTCTCGTGGTTGCAGTGATGATGCAAGGATTAATGGTGGTTTGCCGTTTTTTAAACAAATTGCTGGTCTGGCATGCGACCTGACTTCCACCAGACTCATGTACCCAGGACGCATGTTAATAACCGGCGGGAACGGGGCTCAAAGTTTCCCGGGCCTGACGCACAATGAGGACAGAGAATATCTTTTAAAGATTTTAAAGACTGAGAAACAGCGTGTCTGGATTATTTTACATAAATGGTTGCTGTTGGTTTTATTTCTTTTCATTTTAGTTTGCTGTCAAACATTTTTCATTGTTTTTTTTATTTTCTGTAGATACATTTTCTACCTTTTTTCTGCACTGCGTAACACTTGTTGTCTTATGATTGTCTGCAGACAGGTGTGATGGGTGATGCAGACGAGCAGCAGTGTTCGATTGCTGTCCTAATGTTAAAGCGTTGACAAGGTTCAAGTGTGTTCCTGCAGCTGCAACAAGAGTTTAGAGTTCTGAAAAATGTGGTGCACTGAGATATTTCCCATTTTCTAGATGGAGATGGATTCAGCCTGCTGGGAAAATTACACATAATACGCACACAAAAGCTTTAATAGAGGTCTAATAAATGACAAATAATATGGAATTTAAAGAGGTAATGTATGCAAATCAAGGCTAATCTGGAAAAGGGCAAGTGTAAGACAACACCCAGAAGTCCCCTCAAGCATCACTGCAGCAAAGACAAATGAAGAGCGTGAAGTTTAATAAGGCTCTACAAGCTGTGCCGGTTTTTTGTCCGGAGGAGGGGTGATTACTATTTTGGGAGTGTCTACTCTGCAACAGCTGGTTGGCAAACAGCAACGGGAAATATCAGTTAATAAATATCAGTTAAGACACCCACTTAAAGTGATGTATATTTAGTTTTAAAGGTTAACGTTTGGGTTTATTGTAACGATTACTGCTGGTGAGTGATGAGTTACTTGATATTTACGACGGCGCCGTTCGCCGTCTGTCGTATAGCTGTCAAGCACAAGTCGTATGTATGGCTACGCACTGAGCAGGAGAGGAGAGAAAGAAAATATTGAAAAAAGAATAATCCAGCTGCCAAACCAAAGTCTGTATTTGTTCTGTTTTACATTTGAACTACAAGCATTTGACTTAGATACCGATAAACGGAGGAAAGATGCAATACTGAAGTGTATGTTGCTTAGAGATTTCATCTGTTTGGTTCAGTGGGTGTTATAATGAACCAGATGTTTTTACTCTAAACGTGCTGATGTGGAAATGATTGAATACACATGCCGTATGTTTTCTGTTTTCTTCTTCCTTCACATGCAGTGTTAACTTTTGTTGCCCTCTCTCTATCTCTGTACTGACGTGTGAGAGCTGCGTTGATGTCACAGCAATACAAACAGGATAGTTTAGTCTACTGTGCCTCTGGAGGTCCCTGATTTTTGAACAAAAGGAGACAAAGACGGATGTAGGAGACGGTATCAACAGTCAGTGTTTGGGAGCCTGTAGTTTTTGCTGTTTGTTTATTATTCAGGAACCCTATGCAAGAAAGAGAGAAATAAATCAGAAGCCTTATAAAGTAGAAAATATCTCAAAGAATATTGGTTTGTCTGAGTTTTCCTCGGAGGAGGTCACAGAGCTACACGGTATAATAAGCTGGGCGAAAGACGAGGTTATAATCAGATAGATGTTTAGAGAAACTCAGCGTTGTCGGCGTGTGTGTGTTCTGCTCTCTCTTTGTAAGAGATGAAATGTATTTGACCCCTTTTTAGGGTTTTAGAGTTAAAAGTTTTAGCTCCGTTTTAAACTTTTACCTTTGGTTTTATTTGGATAACTGTGTGTAGTGTGCCTGAGTGTGCGAGTGTATTCAGATTACTGGTTCTTTAATGCAAAATTTCAGTCATTCAATCTTTGATTGTATGTTGTTGTTTTTTTTGCGTGTGTTTATTTTATTTTGAATGCTGTGTGTTTTTTGTATTCTGTGGAAACACGCCTCTGCTCAACAGAAATCCGCAGCCTGGTTTTAGCTGTCTCATTATCATTTACCGGAGATGTAAGCATACCTGTTACACTTCCACCTCCTTCGTTTTCGACTTGACTCTCCGTTCGTTCGTTTTGTTTTCTGATGTTGAACAAGGCTGCGTTGTTGTGCTGTGTGATGTTTTACATTCTATTTATTGTGTGTGTTCATGGACCTTACACAAGAAGCTATGTGATTTGTGCTTAAAGTGACACTTTGTATTATTTTGTAAAATATTTCAATAAAAATAAAAATATTTTTACTACACATGCTTGTATTTTCCAAAGGTTGGTAAGACCGGTTAGAGGAAAATCGTATTTCAACATCTCTTTGTCACGGCCTTGAATACTGAACTTAGTCACTCGTTTCTTCAGTTCATTTATGACGAGCTGATTTAACGGCAGGTGTGGTCACATCATGGTTTTAACCGACACTGTGAAATATCAGCACAAACATTATAGAAGTGCTAAATTCACCCTAAATTTCACCTGATTGATCTCTCCTTAGATGGTCTGCACATTGACTGGGAGACTATACCTGTTGCATTGTGTAAAAGGTGGAGGATGGGTGCCCCCTTGTGGACAGAAGTTGTTTATGCATTGACTTACAATTGAGCCTACTAGTGGTAAAGAGTGTTATTTCTGGGAAATGCTCACTCTGTTGTGTGGGGAAAACCAATGGGTAAACACACAGGATTGAAAAGGCTGTGATCGGAAAATTAGGCAAATTAACATCAGAATCCAGTCTCCAGGACTCTGTTTAACTACAGAAAATGTACACAGGGTGTCTATTTCTAATAATTAGATCGTTTAATGTTGATTGTTGTTAAATCTTGAGTGAAACCAGAGCTAATTTGGTGGATCCAAACTTGCATGAAAGTCACAGACTGCTATGGAAATATATCATTGAAGTATTACAGGAAAATGCAAAAAACACATCTTAAATATACATTCCAGTGATTGCATTCACGTTCATTTTCAGTGTTTTGATGGTTTAACGTGCTTTTAAATTGATAAAATATTTAATTTACTTTTACTTTTAGGTTGCGTACCACCAGTGGTACACCTACCGCAGTTTGAGAACCAGTGATATATAAATGATATAACTTCAGCTTCAACTTTATTTATTTATATAGCACCTTTCATACAGAATTGTAGCCCAAAGTGCTTCACAGAGCAGAGTAAAAACAAAAATAGACAAAAACTAACAGTTCTTACGGTAAGAGAGCAGTTGCATGAAAAACTAGAGATTAGAAGAAAAGTAAAAAGCATAAAACTACAACAACGAAACAAATAAGAAGTAAATTAAGACCTATAGGGTAAAAAGCATAATTTAAGAAGAGTTGCAGCTGCAACAGTGAATAAGCACCAGAGATAGAAGTAACAGGGAGTGATCAGGACATAAAAACTCAGCAGTGAATGGCACCTTCATGTCTTAAGTTGTTTTTAAAAAATGTCTACAGAGGTGCAGTCCCTCAGATCCACAGGCAGGCTGTAGCTTAAAGCGGCCTCACCAAACTTCTTTGTGGAGGTTCTGGGGACAACTAGGAGTCCAGATGCCGATGATCTGAGGGACCTGCTTGGTACATACTTCTGTTGCATGTCACAAAGATAAGGTCGGTGCCATTTAAAAACCAATAAGGGAATCTTAAAATCAATTCTAAGACTAACGGGTAACCAGTGCAGCTGCTTGTTCTCTCCAATTCCCCCAGTATGTGAGTCAGTTCTGGTATAAAAGTTTCACTATGTTTATCACTTTATTCACTTTACATTACAATACTCTTTTTATATATCATGCCACTTTTTATCCTCAGTCTGTTTTGAAGGTTGATTGTTTTTCGTGTTTATTGTAGCTTATAGATATTTCTTCTTCTTCTTTTTTGCCTTTTCTACTTTTTTCTAATTCTGTAGTGTATGCTACACTTTCCTCTGCTGCTGTAACAAGTAAATCTCCCCGTGGTAAAGATGAATAAAGTATATCTAATCTAATCAGAGATGTATAGTAACGAAGTAGAACTACTTAAGTACTGTACTTAAGTACTGAAATGCAGTATCTGTACTTTTTTGGAGTATTATTTTTTTCCCCAACTTCTACTTTTACTGCACTACATATTTTTGATGAATTTAATACTTTTACTCCGATACATTTTTCATGTGCTGAATCGTTACTATTGTAGCGTCCAGCCGGACACGTGATGAATGACGAGGCGATATTGAACAAACCTGCATTTATTGCTGAACGGTTTGGTGACAGGACTCGGTGACTGTCGGTCGGAACCACGCCGAAAAACCAACACAACAGACCCGGTCTCACATCAACCTCGCTCGTGCGCCGTACGTCATACACCTGACGCACCCAGGCGCGCGCTCTCTCACCTGCTCCCCCGCCCCCTCGCTCTCGCATTCATTCAGACGCATTCACAGACCATTGGAAAACACAGAACTCTACCATGAACATTGTAACACTGTAACATTAGAAGTTGAGCACGCCACAAAAAAACAACACACAGTCCCGGTCTTACAATCAACCTCGCTCGTGCGCCGTACGTCATACACCTGACCACCCAGGCGCGCGCTCTCTCACCTGCTCCCCGCCCCCTCCTCTCGCAATCATTCAGACGCATTCACAGACCATGGGAAATCCACAGAACTCTACCATGAACATTGTAACATGTAACATTAGAAGTTGTGCCTTAATAATATTTGAAATAATATAAACAACAGTACTTGTACTTGTACTTTTACTTTCAGTACTTGTAGGCAATTTTTTACAACTTCTACTTGCAATACTTAAGTACAAAACATTTTGAATACTTTAGTACTTTTCTTAAGTATGGTGTTTAAAGAACACTTCAACTTCTACTCAAGTCCGTTTTTTGATATAGCACTTGTACTTCTACTCCACTCCTTTACTCCAGTACTTTATACATCTCTGGGGAAGTGTAGCATACACTATAGATTAGAAAAAAGTAGAAAAGGCAACAAAAAAGAAGAAATATCTATAAGCTACACAATAAACACAAAAAACCTTCAAAACACGACTGAGGATAAAAGTGAGCATGATATATAAAAAAAATCTTGTAATGTAAAGTGAATATAAACATAGTGGAAACTTGTTTATTGTTGTGTGTTTTTTACCAGAACTGACTCACATCTGGAAGAGAACAAGCAGCTGCACTGGTTACCCCTTAGTCTTAGAATTGATTTTAAGATTCTCTTATTGGTTTTTAATGGCACCGACCTTACCTTTGTGACATGCGACGATGTCCAGCAGGTCCCTCAATCTCGGCCTCTGGACTCCTAGTTGTCCCAGAACCTCCACAAAGAAGTTTGGTGAGGCCGCTTTAGCTACGCTGCCTGTGGATCTGAGGGACTGCACCTCTGTAGACGTTTTTTAAAAAACAACTTAAGACATATCTTTTTAGCCTGGCTTTTACCTAAGGTGCCATTCACTGCTGAGTTTTTATGTCCTGATCACTCCCTGTTACTTTTATCTCTGGTGCTTATTCACTGTTGCGCGCTGCAACTCTTCTTAAATATGTTTTTACCCTATAGGTCTTAATTTACTTCTTATTTGTTTCGTTGTTGTGTAGTTTTATGCTTTTTACTCTTCTTCTACTCTAGTTTTTCATGCAACTGCCTTCTTCCTTAAGAACTGTTAGTTTTTGTCTATTTCTGTTTTTACTCTGCTCTGTGAAGCACTTTGGGCACAATTTGTATGAAAGGTGCTATTGAATAAATAAAGTTGAAGTTGAAGGTATATCATAAATATATTACTGGTTCTAGGGTACCACTGGTGGACGCAACCTAAAAGTTAAAGTGAATTAAATATTTCATCAATTTAAAAGCATGTTAAACCATCAAAACACTGGAAATGAACTATGCAATCACTGGAATGTATATTTAAGTGTGTTTTTTGCATTTTCCTGTATACTTCAATGTATATTTCCATAGCAGTCTGTGCTTGTCACATTCATGCAAGTTTGGATCCACCAAATTAGCTCTGGTTTCATCAAGATTTAACAACAATCAACATAAACGATCTAATTATTAGAAGAAAACACCTGCTACATTTTCTGTATTAAACAGGGTCCTGGAGACTGGATCTGATGTTAATTTGCCTAATTTTCCGATCCACGCCTTTTTAATCCTGTGTGTTTACCCATTGGTTTTCCCCCACACAACAGAGTGAGCATTTCCCAGAATAACACTCTTTTACCGCTAGTGGCTCATTGTAAGTCAATGCATTAACAACTCTGTCCACAAGGGGGCCCCGTCCTCCACCTTTTACCAATGCAACAGGTATGTCTCTTGTCATGTGAGACCATCTGAGAGTCATCTATTTGGTCACAATCAGGTGAAATTATGTGAATTTAGCCTTCTATAATGTTTGTGCTGATATTTCACAGTGTCGGTTAAAACCATGATGTGACCACACCTGCGTTAAATCAGCTCGTCATAAATGAACTGAAGAAACGAGTGACTAGTTCAGTATTCAAGGCCGTGACAAAGAGATGTTGAAATACGATTTTCCTCTAACCGGTCTTACCAACCTTTCTTGGCCGCTTCAGCAGTGGCCACAATTTGGAAAATACAAGCATGTGTAGTAAAAATATTTTTATTTTTATTGAAATATTTTACAAATAATACAAAGTGTCACTTTAAGCACAAATCACATAGCTTCTTGTGTAAGGTCCATGAACACACACAATATAGAATGTAAACATCACACAGCACAACAACGCAGCCTTGTTCAACATCAGAAAACAAAACGAACGAACGGAGGTCAAGTCAAAAACGAAGGGAGGAAGTGTAACAGGTTGCTTACATCTCGTAGTAATGATAATGAAAGCTAAAACCAGGCTGCGGATTTCTGTGAGCAGAGGCGTGTTTCCACAAATAAAAACACACAGCATTCAAAATAAAATAAAAAACACACGCAAAAAAAAACATACATCAAAGATTGAAATGACTGAAATTTTGCATTAAAGAACCAGTAATCTGAATACACTCGCACACTCCGGCCACTACACACAGTTATCCAATAAAACCAAAGGTTAAAGTTTAAAACGGAGCTAAAACTTTTAACTCTAAAACCCTAAAAAGGGGTCAAATACATTTCATCTCTTACAAAGAGAGAGCAGAACACCACACACGCCGACAACGCTGAGTTTCTCTAAACATCTATCTGATTAAACCTCGTCTTTCGCCCAGCTTATTATACCGTGTAGCTCTGTGACCTCCTCTGAGGAAACTCAGACAAACCAATATTCTTTGAGATATTTTCTACTTTTAAGGCTTCTGATTTATTTCTCTCTTTCTTGCATAGGGTTCCTGAATATAAACAACAGCAAAAAACTAACGGCTCCCCAACAACACTTCTGATACCGTCTCCTACATCCGTCTTTGTCTCCTTTGTTCAAAATCAGGGACCTCCAGAGGCACAGTAGACTAAACTATCCTGTTTGTATTGCTGTGACCTCAACGCAGCTCTCACACGTCATACAGAGATAGAGAGAGGGCAACAAAGTTAACACTGCAGTGAAGAAGAAAGAAGAAAACAGAAAATACGGCATGTGTTTCAATCATTTCCACATGCACCGTTTAGGTAAAAACATCTGGTTCATTTTAAAACACCCACTGAACCAGACAGATGAAATCTCTAAGCAAACATACACTTCAGTATTGCATCTTTCCTCCGTTTATCGGTCAAATGCTTGTAGTTCAAATGTAAAAACAAAACAATACAGACTTTGGTTTGGCAGCTGGATTATTCTTTTTTCAATATTTTCTTTCTCTCCTCCCGCTCTGCTCAGTGCGTAGCCATACATACGACTTGTGCTTGACAGCTAACGACAGGACCGAACGGCGCCGTCGTAAATATCAAGTAACTCATCACTCACCAGCCTAAGTTGTTACAATAACCCAAACGTTAACCTTTAAAACTAAATATACTCACTTTAAGTGGGTGTTTAACTGATATTTATTAACTGATATTTCCCGTTGCTGTTTGCCAACCAGCTGTTGCAGAGTAGCACTCCCAAAATAGTAATCACCCCTCCTCCGGACAAAAACCGGCACAGCTTGTAGAGCCTTATTAAACTTCACGCTCTTCATTTGTCTTTGCTGCAGTGATGCTTGAGGGGACTTTGGGTGTTGTCTTACACTTGCCCTTTTCCAGATTGCCTTGATTTGCATACCTTACCTCTTTAATTCCATATATTTGTCATTTAATAGACCTCTATTAAAGCTTTTTGTGTGTATTTATGTGTAATTTTCCCAGCAGGCTAGCCACTCCGGCTGAATCCATCTCATCTAGAAAATGGGAAATATCTCAGTGCACCACATTTTCACGAACTCTAACTCTGTTGCAGCTGCAGGACACCACTTGACCTTGTCAACGCTTTTACATTAGGACAGCAATCGAACCTGCTGCTCGTCTGCATCACCATCACACCTGTCTGCAGACAATCATAAGACAACAAGTGTTCGCAATGCAGAAAAGTAGAAATGTATCTACAGAAATAAAAAAAAACAATGAAAAATGTTTGACAGCAAACGAAATAAAACCAACAGCAACCATTTATGTAAAATATCCAGACACGCTGTTTCTCAGTCTTAAAATCTTTTAAAAGTATTCTCTGTCCTCATTGTGCGTCAGGCCCGGGAAACTTTGAGCCCCGTTCCCGCCGGTTATTAACATGGTCTGGGTACATGAGTCTGGTGAAGTCCGTCGCATGCCAGACCAGCAATTTGTTTAAAAAACGGCCAAACCACCATTAATCCTTGCATCATCACTGCAACCACGAGAACGGAAGCCATGTCAACTCAGCCCTGATGTTGCTCTAACGCAGATCTAACCTCGATGTCGCCATCGCGTCGTAAAAAAGTCTCAGTTTACATGAAGCTTTTTGTTTTTCTTCAGTGTTCTTTCTCAGGTGGGACCTCCTCACTCCACAGGACCGCTGCTGCTGCTGGCCTTGACACTGGCCCTGCTAATGTGCAGCCATGGAAGCTTGGCACGTTTTTAAGAGCTGCTCGATGGCGATGTGACGCACGTGCAGCTCCGACGCCAAGCGAGTCTTTTTCCTTCACGGCCACGGTACAGCTCCTCGAAGACCTCTGTGGAAGGAGGAGAGAGAGAATCCAGGGTGTTTTATTCACCCACAAGGTCAACCTATGCACAAATAATACGAGTTACTGAAGGAGTACAGAGCAGATAAAAATGCATCTGCTTAAGTACTCCCACACAACAAAATCAAATTAAACAACTTCAGTCATTTATAGAATTATAGACACGGGGAAACAGTTCCAGCATAAACAGGACTGTGTCGATCATTATTCTGGGCTTTTGTGGAACTCCTAAATAATTTCGTGGATGCGCCATAACAGACCCATCTGTTCTGAGAAAGACAAAACACACACGGAGGCGACGCCTCTGAAGGGTGAATAAGAATGTGTGGGCCAGGCTCCCACCAGACTTTCACTTTATCAGAGGACATCTCGCATTAGCTCGTGTCATTTCCCTCTCGCACACCGGCCAGGCCGACAGTTTGGCTCGTTTGTCGCTCGCTGAAGACGAAAACATCATATTGAATGTTTAACGAGACTGCGGTGGTAAAATTAAAGGAGTTAGACAAAAACTCTTTCTGCTGGTGTTTTGTAATGGCCCTGCCGTGCAAGCTTACGCTGTTATCGTGTGTAGAAACAAAAGATTTAACTTTAGTTTCATCTAGCTACTTTTTCTGAGCTGCTATTCCTAAAAATCTACGAGAGATGACATTACAGACTGCTGACAGAAAAATTATGATTCAAACTGTTGAACGTATATTCATGGTTCTTACAGCTTAGAGTAAAAACACAAGCTCTTCAACTTCAAGAATTTGAATTGATACTATAAATACAATGTGAGAAATAAAGTTCAACAGAGACAAATTGATTCATTCATTTCAGATATTAAAAGTGTTTGTTTTCTATGAGTCATTGTTTGGATGAAGCATTTTTCAAGGATATTATGAATTCAAGTGTTTTTCTCTGAAAACATTTTCCAAACTTTCACCGCTTTAAACGACGCCCCTCGTTCAGTCTGCTGTGTTGTACAACTTGACCCCAAATGGCAGTAAAAAAAAAAAAACAACAAACACTCACTTTGATCTGCATCCAGCGCTGGCCGTTCAGCTGATGGAGTTCGTCCACACTCATTTTCGTCATACAAGAAAAAAACAGTTTTCTTAGTCCACACTGAATGTACAATATTCTACTGAGTTGTTTGCTCTTCGACAGGACCATTTGAAACAGTACATAAACAGTTTTAGGGTTGTTTTTTGTTTTGTCAGCAGAACACACAGCAGCTCTTCAGATGTGACTGTACTTTAATATATAAAACATTTAAGCCGATCTCTCGGCACAGCTGCTGTCATTAACCGGCATTTTGGTTCATTTTCTTTGACAAATGTCGTAACTATAATAATGATTTAACAGCAGCTCAGCAGCTTCTAACGACCGCAGGTGAACATATGGTTTCTGAGCTGGGATCAAATTTCATACTCAAGAATTTTGTTAATGAAACCGACTGTATCGTGAATTCGGCTGCATTTAAAAATCATCGCAGGTGATCTCACCAGAGGAATCGTCTCCATGCCTCCTCGCTTTTCTCCTCTCTCTGCCTCTAACTACAAACAAAAACAATTAGTTTTATTCTGTATGTGTGTGCATGAAGTCGGAAACAATAAAACGCATCATTAAAGATTAAGTTTTAATTCAGCAAGCCAATAAAAGCAGCCGTCTCATGATGTGAATGTTCCAGAGACACAAAAATAGACACAGATATATTGACAAACTAATTTAGCTAATTAAACATATGAGGATAGCAAACATATTGTGATGCTCATTGTCTTTTTGGACTATTCTGAGCAGCCTCAGATGATGAGTTTTTCATTCATGTGCTGCTGAACTAAATGCCGCCACCACAACTGATAATATCACAAACTAATGGAAAAACTGAAGAGCTCACATCCTTCCTCTCATTTGCAGGTTGAAGACCGAAAAGTGAGTTGTAGTTTATGTGGTGAATGTAGAGATATTCACACGGTCCTCGTCATTTAAAAGCCAAGAATCTGTAGTCGCGCGCAGCTTTAATAGTGACCGAGCAAAACCAAGGACAAGCTGCATCTCGAGGCTACAGGAAAATTAACTTTTCTCCGGAGAGATCCTCAAAAGACGAGGATGAAGGACGACCGAGTGAGAATGTAAGAATGTGCTTGTGTTCCGGTGTCACCGTTTTGTCTGTTTGCTTTTAACGAAACACGTGCTCGGAGGTTTTTCACACCAAACTGAAAGGGACAAGGTGCAGCAATTCATTCCTGTTGACGTACTTTCATCAAAGAAAATCCGCCTTCCACTGAAGCTTCTCTTACACATGACTAAAACTTAAAGTTGTAAAGTTTCCGGTTAAAAGAGTGAACTTGTGCTCACATTCATCTCTGCTGTGTCCCTGTGTCTGGCTGAGGCTGTCCTCCTGGGTACGATGGCTCCGGTGTGTAGACCTTTCCTGCCGTCACTCGACCAAACTTCGATGTGACTCCTGCAAAAGCCCCCAGCTCTCCGCTGTGTGGCACTCCAACCATCCCCATGGTGTAATCGGGCAGCCGTGTCGCTTTGCCCGTTGTCCCAGCAGGGCGGCCGTACGAGGCACCCTGGGCTCAGGACTGGGGAAGCAGCTTGCTCGTCTCTCTGTGGCTGTAAACAATGAGTCTGGTCCCCCGTCTGCCGGGGCCGTTGGAGGGAGACATTGTCTTTGTTCTGGGCGTACTGGATGATGCGGTTCAGCTTCTGGCTGAGGGCCAGCTCATGCCCTCGTAGGCACTTCGGGAGCTCTTGGAGCGCGACCGCTTCTGGTTGGCGATGAGGTGGCATTTCTCAAAGCAGTCTCTGTGGCCGCGCAGGGACTTTGAGTGCAACAAAGGTAGCAGCGGAGACACCTTCAACCAGAGGACACAAAACAATGAGTCAACAGTTATGATGGCAGAATTGGAGCGAGGACAACTGACCGTCTGAACTCGCCCGCAAATAAAAGTTAAGCTAGTAAGAAGCTAAAACTGGCGATTGACCTGTCATGATCTCAGTGTGAAAGCTGCTTAGCGTGCAGTGGATTAGCCGCAGAGCGTTGAGTGAACCCAGACTCAATTCAAACACATGCATCATATCTGAAAATTGTGGTGGTGTCCATTTCATTCATCTGCTTTTTTAGTTATTCTGGTATCTGTCAGACAGCAACAAAAACTTGAATTACAATTCCTGCATTCTCCACTTTGTCTCATTGTTTATACCGGATGAAAAACAAGTTGAGTACACGGGCTGACAATCTGTAATTAAGACACATTTCTTGGAAGTGCCTCTATTAGGAAGACCAGTTTTGTCCGTCCTGTGGAGGGAACTGACCTAACTCGGGGCCAGTCTTTCTGTTAAACAACGGAAAAAACTGGGGTGAGAAGTGTGTGCAGCACATGAGGCTGGTGAGAGTGTGCTGCACAGACGTTTGTGTGATGGCCTTCTTTTTCTCAAGGCCTACATTTTCAGCAGAACGTGTGGAGCCTGAGGTGAGGAGATTAGAGATTCACTTGCTTCCACAGATTTTAAACAGAACGCTCTTGGGTTGGTTTTTACCTGCCGTGCCTCTCTCAGACGCTTAACCGGCAGACGATATGAGCCACAGGACACCACCACAGGTCAAATAATGCACATGGCCACAGCAACAATAGGTACACCACAACCCCACCACACACCACACCCCACCACACACACACACACCCCCACACAACCCACACACACACACCACACACGTCTGAGCTGCATGTCTGGTGGTGTGTGTTCTGCAGGGCTTTTAGGAAAGCACCAGATTCCACACCAGTAACTGACATCCTTGCTGCGTGACAGCTCACCGAGAATAAGACATACTTTGAATGCTAACTTCGTTTCTATTGCGGGTTCTCCAAGTTCCCTGTGCCACAGTTTTAGGCCAGAGCCGGCAGCGTAGTGTACATAAGTCCAACACAGCGAGAGAGGCCTCATAAATGTGCGTTGCCAAGGGAACAACTTTGTTTTCATTTCACGTCACGGAAAGGAAAATTGTTCCAACTGTTGGTAAGAAACACACATAAGTGAAGAGTTGGCATGGCTGTTATGTGTGACAGATGTGTGACGATCAGATGTGATGTCTGCTCTCTTTCAAGTGTATGACCAGCTTTTAAAACATCAGGGGTAGTAAAAAACTGACCTCCTAAGTCCTTTCCTTCGTCATCGAGGATGTGGAGGATGGCCGC
>NC_040032.1:12703918-12709695 GCF_000972845.2 Larimichthys crocea
CCTCACCAAACTTCTTTGTGGAGGTTCTGGGGACAACTAGGAGTCCAGATGCCGATGATCTGAGGGACCTGCTTGGTACATACTTCTGTTGCATGTCACAAAGATAAGGTCGGTGCCATTTAAAAACCAATAAGGGAATCTTAAAATCAATTCTAAGACTAACGGGTAACCAGTGCAGCTGCTTGTTCTCTCCAATTCCCCCAGTATGTGAGTCAGTTCTGGTATAAAAGTTTCACTATGTTTATCACTTTATTCACTTTACATTACAATACTCTTTTTATATATCATGCCACTTTTTATCCTCAGTCTGTTTTGAAGGTTGATTGTTTTTCGTGTTTATTGTAGCTTATAGATATTTCTTCTTCTTCTTTTTTGCCTTTTCTACTTTTTTCTAATTCTGTAGTGTATGCTACACTTTCCTCTGCTGCTGTAACAAGTAAATCTCCCCGTGGTAAAGATGAATAAAGTTTATCTAACCAGTTAAATGTGGTAAATAGTTAGGGGTAAGTCAAGTTTTAAGGCTTTATCACATGAGTGGCAGATAGTTACAGTGTAAACTTGAGCTTTCTGGGTTTCTGATGAAGTTACATCACTTGGATGCAACAAACAACAAACACATGCCTGAGCCGTGAGTCATAATTATTCACTGTACAACAGTGAATAATTATGACTCACTCTACTTGACGGGCTTCACCTTCGACCAATGGGCGCGCTCCTTTGCTCTGCTTGTAGCCAATGAGAACGCTCGTAGGGCGGGGCTAACAAGCTGCTCCTCAAGGGCTCTTGTGTTGAGCTTCGCCATTCATCTTTCTGCCACATGCTGGAGCGCGCCACAAGAAGTAAGTCAAGCCTCGTGTCTTATTATATCACACAAGAGTGTGTTAATGATCGGGAATCGATATGTTTGAATTCAGTACGAGTGTTTCTCGCTTTTACCGCAGTGTGTGAGCGACGCGAGGCGGTTAAACCGCTAACTTAGCGCGTTAGCTTCGCGGCTAACAGCCTGTTTTTTTGTTGTTTATCCTCGAAGGGAAATTACTTTTACTTCACATGAGCTCTGAAGTAACTACGTTACTTTGTTTGTCGAGTAACGTCGTCGTTTTTGTGCCGTTTTCACGCGTTAACTGTGGCCGCCTGTGTTTATTTACGGAGGGTGGTGGAGCGTGGATAACCGGAACCTGTGCGTCACAGCCCGCCTTTCTTTCTCCGTGTCAGACCGTTAACCGACCACAACAACACAAACAAAGAGTTAGTACCCATACGTTACTTTAAACGGAGAGAAATGGGCTGAAGTCAGGTGTTTGGGTAACAAATAAAGTTTGTGACATTTACAGATTGTTTTTGTAAACTAAGCAAGCTACAAAAGACTTTTTTAAAATGTCTATTTATGTAATAGTAACAGGAAAATGCAAAAAACACATCTTAAATATACATTCCAGTGATTGCATAGTTCATTTTCCAGTTTAACATGCTTTTAATTGATTAAATTTGATTAAATATTTAATTTTACTTTTACTTTTAGGTTGAGTAGGTACACCTAATCCAACCCACTTTATTTATATAGCACGATTTTTAGTAAACACTTTACAGATTGTTTTTGTAAACTAAGCAAGCTACAAAAGACCTTTTTTTAAAATGTCTATTTCTAATAATTACATCATTTAATGTTGACATATCTTAAATATACATTCCAGTGATTGCATAGTTTATTTCCCAGTGTTTTGATGGTTTAACACGCTTTTAATTTTACTTTTACTTTTAGGAAAATGCAAAAAAACACATCTTAAATATACATTCCAGTTCATTTCCCAGTGTTTTGATGGTTTAACATGCTTTTAATTTGATTAAATATCTAATTTTACTTTTACTTTTAGGTTGCGTACCACCAGTGGTAATCCAATCCACTTTATTTATATAGCACGGTTTTTAGTAAACACAAGGTTTTCAAAGTGCTGCACAACAAAATAAAACACAAAAAATTACACAATAGAAACATGAAGTAGATAATAGAACGATAAAAGAAACAATAAAATAAATAAAAAGCACTACCCACACAAGATAAAATAAATAAGTAAATATGCATGTATACACATAAAATACTACCTACCACAGTTTGAGACCCAGTAATATATATGATATACTGCTTGTTCTCACACACACATACAGTACTTGTAAAAGTTTGGATGCACCTCCTCATTGAATTGAAGTCACTGAAGACATCAGAACCATAAAATAACAGAATTATGTGTTAAAAAAGCAAAATGTGCTTTGTTGATTTATTTATTCAAAAAATTCAGGCTACACTTGAGCAGGAAGGCGACCACACTATTCTACAGGGACCATCACATCTGGTTTAAGCTTAATGTGACGATAATTTTAGGGGGGTTTGACTGTAGAGGGAAGGAGAAGTAGTGTTCAAGTGTTCAGCGAATATGGGAACGCTTTCAAGACTAGAAAATCACGGCAGGTGACGACCTCGTGAAGCTGACGGAGAGAACGCCAGGAGTGTGCGAAGCTGTCATCCAAGCAAAAAGCTGGCTGAAATATGAAACCACATAATTTCATATGATATTTCATAGTTTTCAGGTCTTCAGTGTTAATCTACAATGTAGAAATAAAGACAAAACACTGACTGAGATGTGTCCAAACTTTGGACTAGTACTGTGTGTGTATATATGTGACATTTACAGGTTGTTTTTTTTGCAAACTAAGCAAGCTACAAAAGACCTTTTAAGTGCAGTTCGACCTTGAGTCATGACATTTTAGAGTGAATGACAGCTCTGCTTCAATTCACATGTAACTGAATCTGTTGGGAAACTCCCTCTAATCTCACAAAGCAGTTTGAAGTGTAAAAACACACAGGATTGAATAGGCTGTGATAGGAAAATTCCAGTCTCCAAGACCCTGTTTAACTACAGAAAATGTACGCAGGGTGTCTATTTCTAATAATAAGATAATGTTGATTAAATGAATGAAACCAGAGCTAATTTGGTGGAAGACTGATCCAAACTTGCATGAATGTGACCACGTCACAGGCTGCTATGGAAATATATCATTGATTACAGGAAAATGCAAGAACATATCTTAAATATATAAGCAAACTACAAAAAGTGCAGTTCAACCTTGAGACATGACATTTTAGAGTGAATGACAGCTCTGCTTCAATTCATGTAGAGGCTGGTGTAACTGAATCCGTTAGGAAACTCCCTCTAATCTCACAAAGCAGTTAGAACTGAAGTCTTAACCCTTAAAATGCTCCGTTTTAAATGTTATAAACACGCCTTGCTGTGGTTTTAATACGCTCGCTCGTCTGACTAAAGTTCATTTGTTCCACAGAAGGCTGTCGACACGTAATGAAACTCCTGTGAAATATGAGGAGAGAAATCGCAGCTGTGGTGTTCTTCCTGAAGAGGCTCGTGAAAAGGGGGGACAAGTTGGAGTCGCACAAGATCGAGCTGTTTGTCGAGAGGCTGGCCGTCGCCCTGCAGGAGAAGTTCAAGGGCCACTGGTACCCTGAAAACCCCAGCAAAGGACAGGCGTACAGGTGCCGCTCTACGCCTTTTTACTAATCCATTAAGTGGGACTGTCGACGCTCCATAACATTATATTCAACATGTTTTTTGTGTGTTGTGTGCTCTGCAGGTGCATCAGAGTAAACCGGTTGCACAGGCAGGATCCAGAGCTCCTTCGGGCCTGCTCGGAGAGTGGCGTTCAGTACAGTGACCTGGACCTGCCCCGTGAACTCACACTGTGGGTGGACCCCGGGGAGGTCTGTTGCAGGTGAGACTTTGTTTAAACGAATATCTGGGGACATATGAAGGGATACTTTTTCTTTTTTTGACACCCAGTTTTAAATATCCATCTCATATCCTACTTTAAGTAGCAATAAAACATAAACGCTGCGATCTGACAGATGCATAACTGTGATGGTGAAATCTGAGGAAAGTGTGAGCCAGGGAGGGAAATAAATGTTTTAAAATGTGAACAGCTACTGACAGGCAAATGTTAAAATTCATCAGCCGCTCAGGTATAAATTATCTACCAGCCACTTTCATATTTCACCAGCATTTGACTGTCGCTAATCTTTCACCCACAGTGCAACATGGAGCAACTTGAGCTCTGCTGTAACATTAATTACAGCAAAGTTAGATGCTGCACAGAGCACTGTTGATGTGTTTTTTTGAAAGTTTATTGATATTGTGTAGCGAGTCACATGTCTAAGTGACTCCAAAGTCGAAGGGTTAGTGTAGGAAGGAAGAAAAGTAGTTGCTGGAACTAAAAGTTTGTATTGAAATTCAGCTTTTTTTAATGAATTTCTCATGAATAACTGCAACAAAATTCGTTGTAGTAGAGCAAAATTTAAACATTTATGCTTCTAACTGCCACATTTGGCTTCATATTTTTGTGCTTTACTGATTTAAAAAGTTCCAGTTCTGTACTTATTGGATCACTTTATCCAGAGTCATTGTGAGGATAAGAAAAATCAAACTTTTTTTCTACTTTGTCTGTTCATTTTTAAACCACATTTCCTGCTTGGCATGTTTATTTACCCACTAATCGATGTGTTTTCCTTCTGTTCCAGATATGGCGAGCAGAATCCTTGTTTTTCGGTGGCCAGTTTCTCCAACAATGACGAGGAGGACAAAGACGTCGCGAAGAAGGTGACCAGTGCTTTGGAGAGGGTGACGTCAGACTACCACTCGGGTTCTTCTTCTGATGAGGAGAGCATGCGCACTTCCCCCCTCACCGTCTCCAACAGCCGCTCTGCCGCCAGCCGCCAGGTATCGCGTGATATATTTTATAACAGAGTATCCCATAAACATATTACTGCGTGTTAACAAGGTTTCGGTGAACCGACGTAGTCATGCATAGTCATTTGTTTTTTCTAAGGGGATGAATCCAGCTGCTCCGACGTGGCATCCTAAGAAGATGATCCCAGGAAAAACTCACATTCTTCCACGACCTCACTACAGTTACAGGCCTCGCAGCAATCTGTTCCATCCCGGCTATAAAGGAGGGCCCGGATACTGGGACGTGAACCAGAAGCTGGCGTATGGTTACAGTTAGGAATCATGGTGCTTATTGTTCACACTGGACATTAAAGCTAAAGACAGGTTTAAGGGGACTGACCAATGTTTTTTTAAACATGAATTTTTATACATAGATTGTTTTTTGACAAAGTCTTTTTTGCACTTTAGACCATTTGTTAGAGTTTAAATAAATCACTTGTATTAAATTAGTTATTGAAATTGGAATACTACACATGTAGTCTTGAAGTACTGTATTTTTACTACGGGAGACGTTCATGTATGCCATCCACTGTCCTTTGTGAGAAAATGTTTTATTTATTCATCGTGTAGATTTGTCAGATGTATAGGCTTAAATTTATGGAGCTTAATTAAACACAATTTCCAAGCATCGTGGGGCTTTGTTTATTCTTTCAGTGTTTACTTAGTTGGTGTTTTTCTTTCTTTACCTTATTTACTAGATGACAAGCAAGTATAACTTCTATTAAAGCTGCGATTCCTGACTTTTTCCTTAAAGGGATCATTGAGTAAACTGATAACCTCTGATGGAGTGACTTCATATTACATTCAGTGCATAACAAAAACCTGAACATCACAACTGAAACTGTACAATTAATCAATGGTGAGCACAGTAACTGCAGGAAGTTGTGCAAAATTAGTGATTTAGATGAATTTGGAGCAAATAATCTGTGAATCTGGCATCAATCAACGGCGTCAGGGATGATTTTTCCGGTTATTATTGCCAGGAAA
>NC_040032.1:13325408-13462705 GCF_000972845.2 Larimichthys crocea
GAGACACAAGAAGTCTTTCCTACCTGTGAGCATCAGTCTCTGCAACTCCTCCCTCAAAATATCAGACACTCCAAGTCAAGTCCAGTAGCTGTCGAACTGGCTTGTGCAATAAATAAGTGAAATCTTTCACACATGCATACTGCACTTTAAACAATCAGTGTCTATTCTCTGTACAGTCTCTCAAAGACTAATTCTTTACAAGGTTTTAGATTTACATATTGCATAGTTCACCGTTACTTGTTTTTTATTTAACTGTTACTGGTTTATTTATACATGTGTGTATATAGTGTTAAAATATGATATCTAATAGGTGTATAGGGTTAAAGTTTTGTTTTCTTACTATCTCACTTACCGTTTGGGAGCTGCTGTAACAAAAACAATTTCCCTGCAGGGATTAATAAAGTATTTCTGATTAAAAAACAGAGTTTACAAAGTGCTTTGACAGATAAGCACAAACAGGTTACAACAAAGCAGAGCTAAAGATAAGATTTAAGAACATAGTGATGGAAATAGACGATAATAAGAGACAATGCAAAGAAGAAATTCAAATAAATAATAAAAAAAATAACAATCAAATAATACAACATAATAAAACACCCACAATCATCTACATATAACCCATACAATATGTATTTTTTAAAAAGACATCACATAAAATGTGTTTAAAGAAGTGATTTAAAAGAATTCACGGTGCTTTAAAGTCTACGGTCACCTTTAGTTTTAATTTTTTAATTTTCTGTCAAAGGTGTGATTCCAGAGGAGCACTGAAACTGAGGGAGTCTTCTACTGTAATGCAGCCTAATTCAAGTGAGCGGGGCGCTCATGCAGGAAATGGTTTATCCCTGAGTCTGCAACCGGAGCTTCTCACCAGGACGCCGGCGCCTGGCGATGCTGCTGCTGCCGCCGCCGCCAACCATGAGAACAACGAGGTGCGGGTACCGATGAGCAGCGGAGGTGGGGATTCCAGCGGAGGCGCCTCATCCAGGAGGTGCAGAATCAACTCCCACAGCCACTCCCATTCTCAGTCACACGCACACACCCGGGCGCAGCACCACTCCAACTCGGAGCCCGAGCTCGACCCGCCCGACTCTGATCTGGACTCCGGAGAACCCAGCACGTCCCTGTCTGAGCTGCGCTGTCTCTTCCGCTGGCTCCAAAAGAGCCTCCCTTTCCTCATCATACTGTGCGCTAAACTGGTCATCCAACACGCTCTTGGTGAGTTAAGAGACAAAGCCGACAGTATTACTGCGAAGACGGACTCGTCACGCTCTCTGTCTTCCTTCTCAGGTCTAGCAGTTGGCGTTGGCCTCTTCACGACTTTTCTATATGTGAATAAAAGCATTCAAACTCAAGTCTTTCTTCAGGTAGGTCGAGAACATGAAACACACATGTTTATACATTTAACTGCTGTCAGAGTCCTAAACCACGTGTTTGTCTGTGCCCGTCCTCAGGATCGTCACTCAAAGCTGCAGTGTGCGTGGCTGCTACTGTTCCTGACGTCTTCCACCCTCCTGCTTTACTACACCTTTCTCACTGAGACACTTTACTACTGGTAAGAGTGAGTGCATTGTCTTACAAAAACAAGACCGCGCAGCTACATCCTGTTATTCTGTAGAGTGAGTAAGCAACACGTATACACCGCGATAACATCTCTGTACTTGATTACAGCTCCGTCATCCAGCAGAACTCATGACTTAAACATCAGAACACACCCTTTACTGGCACACACAGCAAAGTGAAATCTAATATTATGCTACATTGACCAGCTGAACCTGGAATGTCGAGGACAAGATGAATGCACCATTTAATCTGAATGTTAAACCTTTCTTCCAGCCTCATCTTCCTCAGCCCAGCCATCGAGCCGCTGGGCGTCTGGGAGGTTCTATGGGCAGTCGGCATCACCAACTTCATTATAAAGTTCCTCTACATGGGGGTCAAGTGCCTTTTTCTGCTGCTGCCATCTTCACTGCTGACTTATAGAACCCAGGTGAGAGTCGGTGGAATAAACTCGAACACAGCTCTCTGCTACGTGCTGGTTCAGTAGTTCTCATTTTGTGTTTATGTCTCCAGGGACGGTGGCTGATGCTGACTGAGGAGCTGGGTCAGGTCCACCAGGCCATGGCTCCTGTTTCACTGTGGTTCCGCTACCTGGTCACCTACCAGGAGTCTGACGGCACCCCTGGACTTACGTTCGGGGTCCTGCTGGCTTTGCTCTACCTCATACTGAAGGTGTGTGATCAGCAAAACTAACCGGCAACAGATCTTTGTTGCAATTAATGTTGAAAGAAAATGTTTGTTTGTTTCAGCTTTTAGGATTGTACGTACAGTGGACATCTTTTATGAAAACTGTGAGGATATTTCTGAAGGGCGAGGTTAGTGCCAAACGTCGTTAAATAGTGAATATTCATAATAAGTAAGCAGCTGTGTTAAAGTGTTTTCTCTCTCTCTCTCTCAGCATACCGGCTCAGCAGCCACTAGGAGTCAGTGCAGTGAGGCTGGAGATGTCTGCCCCATCTGTCAGGGAGAGTACAGGGAGCCTCGGGCTCTACTCTGTCAGGTAAAACAACACAAGCGTGCACTGCAGGGTTTGTCATTTCAACGGGAAGGTTGCGTTTTAAGTCTTTAAGCTGAGCAAGCAATTAGTGTCATCGATGAGCAGATTAAGATCCTGATCTGTCACTCACGTCCCTCCTCTTCAATTATCTTATCAAAGGTTGAAGCACTTCAGGAAATCTTTAGATCAGAACGTGATATTCATTTATAGCAGCAGTTTAACTTGAGAGGAAAGCTTAAATATTGTGAAAACTAGAAACCTGAATCTAAATCTGAATATTTCATCTTATGTATTCCTGGATCTTAGTCGTTTTATTGTAAGCGTTTGTGTTTTTCTGCCGCGCAGCACATATTCTGTGACGAATGCATCGCGCAGTGGTTTAACCGGGAGAAGAGCTGCCCTCTCTGCCGCACCGTGATCACAGAGAAGGTCTACAAGTGGAGGGATGGAGCTACGTCTCCACACCTGCAGATTTATTGATTAAGAAGAGGCACAGGTGGTGGGGTGGGGGGGAAGCTTTTGGGTTTGGGACATTGGTATTATCTTGTATTTATGTGATTTTTTTGTTTCTGGGTTATTTACCTTGTGACTCTCAAAGTTGATTATTTTCACGGCCCCCCAAAAGTGTTTTGTTGATTTTTTTCTATTTTAAGTTGTTTCCTCTTGTGTTGTGTTGCTTTTATTCACCTTTAATCTTTAATATTAATTTTCCTCATGTGGGGCAGCCGATTGGTCGACTTCCAATGTTTCCTCTACTTGTAAATATGGGAACATCAGAGATGTCTGTATAAGAAAAAAAAGAAAAGAAAAGAAGTATTTTAAACAGATTTTCACTCTATCATACGTTTGAACAAACATGCAGCACATGAACCCTTTTTCTTATCCAGTGTTTCTTAATGTGTGGAGGTGACACTTCCGATTTGTAACGATACACGTGTAGAGGTGCGGAGATTAATGCCTCTGCTCAGGGGTGCTTGCTGAATTCTGCTTTAGATGCATGTTTGAGCTCGAATGAGCGGAAATAAATGTGAGATTGGAGGACTGACAACTATAGCATACTGCAAAGGCTTTTAGGAAGCCCAGTGCACAGTTAACGACCGGATCTTTGCCAGCCTGCATCCAGGCACTGAAGACGGGACGCGGCAGGCTAGAAAGAATCCGGTCATGTGATGAACGGACAGTTTCGCCTTTTGCTTTCAGCTTTTGGTGACTGTTTGTTTTGTTTTTTCCACAACTGAGCTTCTGAGATTGATTTACACGTAAATTATTTTTCTATAGAGGTGACACAACCTCGTTTTTTTGTAAAAAACCAAAGACTGGGAGAAACATCTATTTTATTATGTACGAAAATCATTTCACTGTGTTGTTTTTATTCCATTTAAGATCCAGATCCGATCTGAATAAAGATCTACAATTTAATGTTTCGGACTTGCTTTGCTTTAAATTAACTGTCTTAGATAGATATATTAGTCTAAAGACTGTAATGTGACAAAAGATAACCCAGCTAAAAAGTTAAAATTAATACTTGCCACACTGCTTTATGCCATCTAATGCCCAGAAACAAGATCCATATTTTTTATTTTTTTATTTTGACTTCATTATGTACATGATACATATTAACATTCCCCATCTGAAGGGGCAGACCTCGGTGACGAAACAACAGAAATAATGTTAATTCAATGCCCATCAGTGACTTAAACACCCCTTCTACCCAAAGACGGTGTTGCACACCTGAAGTAAGCTCGATTTTAAGATTGACATCTTCATGTGGAAGAAGCTGAATTTCTCATTTCAAATGTCAGAACCCCTCTTAGACGTTAACAGTCGAAACATAATCCCACTCAGATCGCATCGATGAAGTGGTAAAGCAAAATAAATGGACATCCTTGAGAGATTTAACAGGAAGTGAAACCTTATGAATCATTCCCAACCTTTTTCCTACAAACGTTTACAATGTACTCTGTCAGCAAAGGCACAATTTATGCCATCCCCACGAGTTTTTGCACGAGTTTCTTCTCAAGCACTGCAAAAAAGACAAACTGAAGTTCAAGTTTTCACCAAGGAAAGTCTTAAAGATATCAAAATGTTTTGTGAATATTCTATGCCACGTAAATACTGTAAGGTTAGGTCACCGGAATCAAAAACAAAAGCTGCATCTGAGGTTGCTGTAAGACATGATCTGTGGAGATAAAAATCATACTGTACATGCTCGTTATCATTATTATTATTAAGACAAAATAAGTCTCTGACAAGAATCCCAAATCAAATCATCACACATTCTGCTGCCTCGTCTTAATAATACTACATAATAAATACATAGTTTGCATAGTGTGAACAATGCAGTGGAAACACAATGGCACTTAAAATAAATATCAAATAAAGTGAAGTAAAAAAAGCGGAGTGACTGGTCTTGAACGCAGTCGTATCAGAATGGTCAAAGAAGCTCGGCACTGATCCATATATTAAACTCCATCTTCATCTAAGTTAAACATTCTCAAAGTAACGTACAGGTTCAACACATTTAAAAACGGCTCCGCGAGCTCCGACGTGAGAAACGAAGTCAGTATGAACAAATATGACGTGTTTGAAAAACAAAAAAAACAGCGACACACTTCTATGGTCATTGTCCAGGGTTTGTTCGTTTACCAGCGTTTAAAAGCATTTGGTTCGTTCAAACAGTACTTTTGGTCAGTTCATTAAGCACTAAGCATTTGGATAAACGAGAAAAAAAAACAAAAAACGTCAGGGAGCCATTCAGACTTGAGCAAAAAACTCGATTTTTCAAATTAGCATCGTCAGTTTTTAGGGTGAGTAGTTTTCGAATGGCTTCACTCCAGAGGCTCATATAGCAGCGTCACATCACACAAACAGATCACACATCTCATCTCAGCTCAGACAGAAGTTAGTAAATGGTCCACTCGTATAAATCTGGGATTTTAGCCCTGTTACTGTAAATGCACAAAAAAAAAAGCTAAGATACATCAATTTGGGTGAGCATATTCGGTCAACGTTTGTTGGATTGGTCTCAACCACGGGCTACGTGAATGGATGAGTAAAAGTAATGCTGCGGGTTGTTAGAGCGAAGCACGGGAGACTGAAGTGGCACATAAAAAAAATAAAAAAAAGGCATTTCGAGTCTGTTTACATTCAACACAAAGAAACCGGACGGTGCTTCTGGACAGACCTCGTACAGAAAGCATCCCAGGACACGTATAGCAGCGGGCAGCATTTGGTATTGATTTTGGTGGAAGTGATGCTTTCAGCTGAGATTTCACTTCTTGTCTTTTTATAGCTGCTTTTTCCGTAAGTCGTTGCTTCTCCCCGCCTCTACCTCCCCCGGAACCGCTCGCTCCAGTGACAAAAGGCAATGTGATTGTTTTCCCCTAACGTAACATTAAAAAAAGGAATACTGTGTTCACTGTGGAACTACCTACTGACAGTGTAACCTGCATGTTTCTTCACACATCACAAGATGGTCGTTAAATCAAAAGAAAAAGCCTGGAGGGAGAAATAACCACCCCCTCTGCAACCGAATTCTCCCACCACGATGGAGGCAACTAGCCGTAAACACTAAAAGTAACATTGTCCAGACTTATAAATAAAACAGGATAAAAGAGCACCAGTAAATCTTACGGTAATGCCATGTTGAGTACACCGAAACCACCTCAGCCCACTCAACAGCTGGCATCACCCCCGCCAACGAGGAAGTCAACTTTCATTTGAAGAGCGCCTCTCTCGATCACTCCTCCGACTGACCACATGTCTAACCGTATTTAAAATTGCTGCATCAGGCTGAGGAGGCCAGGCTAAGTCGGGAGGATGTGGGAGGCTAAGAGGAAGGGAAGGCGCTGCTGGAAGGAAGAGCTGGTGATCAGCATTGACAGTGTCAGTCAATTTAAAAAATAATAATCTACAAGTCTCTTGGAAAGAAAACAATAAAAAGGGGAAGAGGAGGAATTAGAAGAGTCCTAATGTTCGTAGGGCGGGGCGAGCATCATAGGTTCATTCGTAGATGTTCAGGCCGCTTGGAGTTCATGGGGTAGGCCTGCTTTTTGTAGGGCCCTACGTTGATGCCTGAAGGGTGCCTGATGGGAAGCGGCGCAGAAGCCTCGGAGTTGCCGCTGCCGCTCGTGTCCATTTGCTCCGCCGTCGACACCTCCATCGGTTGCTCCGAGGAGCTGCCAGGGGCCAAGAGGGATGGACAGCCGGTCAGCGTTGGTCCTCGGGGCCAGCAGTCCCCTCCTACGAACTTCACTGGACTGTGGGGGAGGGAGGTGCGGGAAGATTATTCCTCTGAGCAACTGATGCATCAGCTCTTACGAGGTCACATCATGTGAAAAAAAACATGTCGGAGGAATGATTTCGACAGTACTCTTCAAATAGTCAGCACATATCTTCCTGACAAACAAGTGTTTTAATTCCCTCTGAATAAAGTTCAACTCACATCTATCTAACCCATGATGAAGAATTATTTTTGAGCCCTCCTGCTGTGCCGCTGGAAAGGGACTTGTATTTACCCGTCTACTGATGACTCTATTCAGGTCAAGCCAGTTACAATTACGAGGTCAGCAGATGAGTAATCGATGTGGGAAATGCTTGCTGTGAGGAAAATCTGTAAGTGACCAAGAGACAAAAAAACAACAACTTGCCGTTACCTCACAGGTGTTCTTGGGCTTCCTGGGAACTTCCGCGGAGAGCGGACCTTTGGCTCGAAAGAGAACTTCTCTTTGACGTTTTCAAGCACAGATGGGGCTACATATGTGAAACCCTGGGGGAGGGTTAGGGGGACAAAAAGAAGAAGAAGCAGCAGCAAAAAAAAAAAAGAGAGCAAGGGAGAAAGAGAAAGAGAGAGAGAAAGAGATGTGAGTCCACCTCTTCAAAGACCATCTTTCCAAAAACAACCCACAGCTGATGATGAGCAATGAAAAGCTGAGTAAACCATATCATGCAATGTGGTGGAACAGTGAGCGAAGCTTCCAGGAAAACCAACAAGACTAAACCAGATGGGACGCATTAACCGATTCTCGTAAGACCTATTTGTTCAAAAGGAAATAAAAAACATCATGTCCAGAGCTGGTCTGTTTGTATGTTTGTTTACATGATGTGTCCATGCTTCACCGGAAGCTTATTTCAATATTAAAATTATGTTTTGTCTTAATGGAAGTACTAAATTATTCACCACGTTAAAAGTAATTACTTGACTCCAGGATATCTTTCCTACTTTATGTAGAGATTACTCTCCCAGGTGTTACTAGTCAGTGGCCCTCTCCTGCTTGCTACTGTTGTGAGGTTAAAACAAGAATTCAATCTTCAGTAAATGGCCACATTCCAAGCTAAATAATCTATTATTTGCTTGGTGTCATGTTTTATTATGGATTATTCTTCCTTACATAACTTGCTAAATGCCAGAAACTGTGTACAACACAAACTGGGGCAGAAAAGCACCAGAATCCGCTGCCTGCTGGGAGGTACGGCGCTAAGTTAACCCACCAGGAAGACTTGATTGGCACTTTCGCTGAGAGTGGAGTCGTCTGGGCTGTCCACTGGAGTCTGGCTGGTGAACTTGGAGTCAAACTGGCTGACGTCATCAGCTGATTGCTGCAAAAAAAAAGAACCAGGTCAGGTAGTCGTCTTGCAAGAAGGACTAGACACAATGTAAAATAAACATACAAATAAACTCACCAGGAAAGGTTTAAACGGAGGCTCTACTTTGCGAGCGAGGAGGTCATCCCAATTTATATGCCGGAAAAATGCGTGGCTCTTGAAAATACAATGACAGCAGCGAGGTTTTTTTATACTTCATGACTACTGGCTATTTATTCTACTAAGTCCTAAGTCAACACACTGCATGTGTACACTTGTGACTGTACTTCCAACACGTATATTTACCTGGACCTCAGCAGCATCTCCTGGTCCAGCCCCGAGTCGCAATGAGGCATTTCGTTTCAGCAGCTGAAAGACAAAATTTGGAGGATTTAATTATGTTCATTATTGTTTCTGGCACTCCAAATATTTGAGCAGAGACGACACAGCCAAGGCAGAAGGAAGGATTTTTTTATTTTATTTTGTACAGCTCACCTTTTTTAGGAGGTCCCTGGCTTCTTGTGTGAGGTAAGGTGGAAGGCTGAGTTTACATTTCAGGATTTTGTCAATTGTCTTCTTTCGGTTTTCACCGGTGAATGGAGGCTATTCAAAAAAGTAGCAGGACGGACACAATAGTTAGCAACAGCAGCAGATGATTGAAAGTTTTACTTTCTTCAGCGATGCTGCCGTTGGATCGACTGTGAACTTACCGCTCCCGTCAGCATGTCGTACATGAGAGCTCCCAAACTCCACCAGTCCACTGCCCGGTTATGTCCGCTCCTCATTAGGATCTCTGGAGCCCTGAAGAAGGAGAAGGGAAAGACCAAGATGATACACTGAACCGTCTGAAGAAGTGGGAAATGTCACTGAATGTTCAGATGTTTAAAAATCTGAAATAATCTCTGTACGATGATTGTGTGACGTACATGTATTCGATAGTGCCGCAGAAGGTGTGGGTGACCGTTCCGTCATGGATGGACTCTTTGCATAGACCAAAGTCTGTCAGCTTCACGTGTCCTAGAAGGAAACCGAGCAAAGCAACAACATGAAAGATTAGATAAAGAAAGGTCATGTGGGGAAAGGACAAGGATCGTTGACAGTATCTGATTCTACTGAACTTCTCTTGATTTATGATCTCAGTTAACAGTTTCCTCAAATGTTTATATCTATCACCACCTTCTAGACTTCTTCCATACAGCACGCTTTATAAATTACAGTCCTATTTAGAGTGAAGTATCCTGCCAAGACCAAACACATCCCAACTCGCAGTACATTACCCACCAGCTCTACATTCTTGTCCGCATATGGTCACTTTTGCCGATGGCCATAATGCCAAATTCAAGGCTTCACATTTCACGTAGATCTAGATGCAAGTTTTTCTAAATTTGTGTTTTTGCGAGAGACACTTCAGGTGTGTGTACCGTTGTTGTTGAGCATGATGTTCTCGGGCTTCAGGTCTCTGTAGATGATGCCTTTCTGGTGCAGGTGGCCCAGCGCCATCGAGATCTCAGCCAGGTAGAAACTGTTGAGCAAGCATGTCAGACGCATGTTTAGTTAACACTTTCATCGAACCGTCAATCACTTTTGTACATTTAGAAATGTACCAACACGTTCGACACGCCTCGCTGCTCTTCGGTGATCTGCAGTTGTTGTCCTCGATGACATTTAGGTTATTCTAGGAATATTACCCGCCCTTATTTGTTCAGCGGCTTGCTTCGTGTAATCACCGCTCTCATCTACAGGCTGTGTTTAGAAAACAGAGCAGCAGGTACTGCGAGTGTTCGTCTCCGTTCCAGGTGACCCTCAGGCTGCCTCAGAGACGGTGTCACCTGCTTTTACAAAACCGAATGCTTCGGAATTCAAATAAGAGACTGAATGTATGTGTCCTGATGTGTTTGGCAAATTATATCTGCTTTCAGACTCTAAACAGCCGCTGTCTGTCTGTCTCTTTAGAACCACTTGTTTAATTGCTAACATTATTCTGCCAGGGACAAGTGATCGCTCTGACGTTCAGACATCATCTGGCATCATCTGGCAGCACCGGGTGTTTGTTAAGATGCCCATAGTGCTGCCATTTGGAAATGGTTTAATATTGTAAATACTGGGGGGGTGGCCTTTAAAACATGTATACAAACATAGGAAGTGTGAGTGGAAACGGGAATGAAAAGATTCAATGAAATTTAAGCATAACATCCTGAAACAGAATAGTTTCCAGAAACTCTTAAATGCCCCCAAAATTTCCACTGATCACCAGAAACTCTGGGAATTAGTCAGAGGAGAGCTAAAGGCTAACGTTATCCCTGGCCAGATGTTTCGAGGCTTTACCTGTGACACACGAACTAACTCACCATGCTGTGTCTTCCATGAAGATGCCCTCTCTTTCCAGTTGCATAAACAGCTCCCCACCTGCAAAATGTAGCAGTTAGAATGTATTCACAGTGGAAATAAAGACCCAGATTTTCACTTTATTTAAAAGAAAAAAAACGCCCCCTAATTTCCTGCTTCCTTTGGTTTGTGCTAAAATGTTTGACTGGGCATCACTATGCTTACCGCTCAGATACTCCAGGATAAGGTACAACTTTCCGCCCGTCTGGAAGGCATAGATGAGGTCCACAATGAAAGGGTGCTTCACCTCCTCCAGAATGTTCCTCTCGGCTTTGGTGTGCGCAGTGTCCTTCGCATTACGCACAATCATGGCCTGGCAGGACACAGAAAAAAAACACAGGGAGTGCAGGGTGTGAAACTATTCAGGGAGTGACTTTAAACCCATTAGCCCGGTGTCAAACATCAGCTGCAGAGGCGGAGCGCGAATCAGGACGCCAGGATGGTAGCTACAGTAAATTCTCATTAAGCCAATAAACACAGTCATTAACCAAAACCTCAAGCTTCTGGGAATATGAGCTGGCTTTTCAGGAAAAAGTCAGGCCCCGGCTCCGTCTCAGCTGCAGAGAGGAGGCCAAGCTGAACAGAAGCAGCAGATCTGAGGTTTCATGGGAAAAAGCTCGGTGCCATTAGTTTGGGTGGTCTGCCCTTCTGGCTTCATAGCTAAATCCACCAGTATGTCACCAGAAAAGGCACACAGCGACATTCAGTATATGTGAAACACTATACACAGTTAAGCTGCACTGGGCTCGGGAGTCAGCTGAGTATTAAAGGTGCTAATTCCCCGTGGATGTAGGTTACTTTTGTTTGCTTATGTATGGATTAAATCACACAGATGCCGTTCCTCTTACACAACATACTGCATGTACACTCACCTTCAAATGCATAATCAAAAAGGACAAAACGTTACGCTCCGTATCAATCCGACACCTCTGAATAATATTAAAACTCACCTTCTTCAGAACTTTCATAGCAAATATCTTCCCAGAGGTGGCACCCGATACCTTCCGAACTTGAAACACCTGCACGAGGAAGAAATCCATAGAGGTTTAAACAGGGTTTCTGAAACATTTTTTTAGTACCACAGAATGCAATTCAAAACCTGTAAAAAGTATGTGACAACAGGGCGTAGAGTCATATCATATCACATTTCTGCAGCGTTTCCAAGCAGTTTATAACAATAATTCTTTGGAGAATAAATGACTGGGTGAAAATGTTCTTTTACAAATTTGCTTATAAAGACACAGAGCTCATATTAATGCTGCTGTAGCCAGCTCAGCGTGCTGCGTGCACAATCCACCGTTGCAGAACTATAAACTTTCAGTTTATAGGCGTCTGACTTCTCCTGGCGGCCTTCCACGGGACGCAAAAACATCTTTTTAAAAAAAATTACGACAGCAAGCAAGAAAAAAAACCCTGCAGATAACCTAACATGACATTTCTTTTGCAGATATTTTCTTCTTTGTCTCAACTATAGTTTGAAAAATTGCACTTTGTCATGCCGGGGACATTCAGAGAAAAGATTTACGACAAACAAAAATCGGCAGAGCGCAAAGTTCAGACGCCGCTATTGTGCATGATGTGTATTTATTCGACTAGACGATGAATTAACAAAAAAGTCACTGTCTTGTTATTCTTCTTTATTTATTTTCTTTTTTCTAAACTGCAACCAGGGACTGTATTTTAACTTTTATCTGTCTGCCCGCACAATTCTTGAAAGACTTTCTCTCAGTTTTAAAAGGCCAAGGGACTCGGCCAAAATACATCCTTTAACTACACAAGAACGTCAAAACAAATGACAGTGTGTTTCAAAAAATGGAATTACTTTGCAACACTGAGAAATTCCCAAGATGAAGTTAATGACTTCTTGGTCATCATACATAAAAACCACTTCAAGGAAGAATAAGTCATGCATCCGCTTGCTTTGTGAGAAAGTGTTTCCAAAATAACTCTGATGTCGGGATTAGAAAAAACGAACGTCAGAAACTTTCCAGCTCTCTATGGGATGGTAATACCAAAATGACACAATGTCAACACCAAAATAAAAGCATAAAAACAGGACAGATTTCCTTATCTTAAAAGGCTTTACAATTATACACAGGGGGCTGCAGGAGATTACAGTTTGTGTTATGGTGATGTGGGTAAAGGCGGAGATGTTTCTGGAACAGCTGTTCTTACATTTATATGGTTGGGTTAGATTTTTTCTCACCTTCCCACAGCCAAAAACACTGGAACTGACCTTTGGGTATTGAAAAGGCCTAACCAAAAAATGCTTAAATATCTACCATGCAAAACTCAAATTACCAAAAACTTGTTAGGAAAAAAGTCCCCGCACATTTTTTGGTGATCCCAAACAATTTCTTCTCCCACATAAATGGAAATGTGATGGCAGGTCCTGAGCCAAAATGGTATTCCCACACTTTGAAAAAACAATTGTTTTATTATATTTCAATAGCTTGGAGTCTAATATATTTTTTATTGATACCAAATCACATGTGAAAGGATCACATAAAGTGCACACTGAGAATTACACCAAACTACACACCCGCACAGCTTTTTCATCGCAATCCAAAGAAAGAGAAAAACAGAAGTTTAGTGTTAAGGGGGATGAAGGACTCGATTTTATAATCTCATTTTCATGTACGAGGTCGTGCAGCGGTCAGCACTGTCGCCTCACAGCGACAAGGTTCGAACCTCGCCACCTTTGCATGCTCTCCCCCGTGTCTGCATGGGTTCTCGGTCCAAAGACACGCATTTAATAGGTTAATTGGTGTGAAGTGTGTATGGTTGTTTGTCTCTATGTGCCCTGTGATGAACTGGCGACTCGTCCAGGGTGTAACCCTGCCTCTAAGCCCTAAGTCACCTGGGATCGGCGGTGACAGAGAATGGATGGATGGGTGGATTTTCATGCAAGAGTGTCTCACCTTTCCATAGCCACCTTTCCCCAAAACTTTCAGCAGCTCAAAGCATTCAGGCCTGATCTGCTCTGTTCCCTTGTTCACGCTGTTCTCTGAAATTTCAAACTTCTCACAGTCATCCATGTTACTGGCAAAACAAAACAAAAATAAAGAAAATACATTTTTTTTAAAATCACATTCAAAACTTTCACTTAACACTGTGTTAACAATTTCCAAGACAGCAAGGCAGCAGCATCATCAATAACAGTTATGACATTTATTCATTAGTCAATTGAAAGTAAATTAATTGCCATTATTTCGATTGTCAGTTCATGTTTTGAGTCTTTTTCAGCAGAATTACCAAGTTTCATCTCCTCATAAGAAGAATTTGTTGCTTTTCTTTGTATAATATGATAGTAAACTGAAAACATTTTGGTTTTAGACTGTTAATCATATTTTTTTTAAAACGCTATTTGAATATGCATTACTCTTTTCTGGCAGACCAAAGATTAATTGAGAAAATTACAGGCAGATTGAATGATGATGAAAATGATCGTTAGGCCTTAAATTTATTAAGACTGAAATGTGCAGTGTCAGCGCTTCATTTCTTCTAGTTCAGTGTGGGTAGGAGGAGAAGCTGCTGACCTAAACTGTTAATTATCAGCTGTGGATGACAATTTCTTATAGATGAAAACAGATACACATCTGATTATTAAGTGTTTGACACAGAAATACACTGGGAATGTTTTCTATTTCGAGGGTCGAGGACATCCCCTGAGGAGATTACTGAGCTGTGGTCACTGACGTCCAGAGCCAGGACAGCTGCAAAGTATTGTAATTATGTTGTTTGTTTGTTGAAATGAGATTTATTAATGTAGACTTCTAAATATTTAATAACAGTTATGACATTTAGGCCTAAACATAGACAACTGAGGATGTGATGGTGGCACAACAGTGTGTGCATTGCTAAATATATCCACATTAGTGCAGCGACCCTATTCAACGTGATATACATTATTAATGAATACATATGGCTAATGATCCAGATGTTTCCCTGCAGAGCAGTGACGATCCACCGCACCTTATGGTTACCTTTAGATGTCACTCATCTTTATTTGCTTATGGACTTATGCGGTATTGTTAAACTGGCTTATGTTTGGTTAGTGCTTACTGTAGCTAGATGAATAAAAACAGTGTCCTTGTAGCTCATTTTAAACTGGTCCATGTTTGGACATTGCTTCAACTCCATGGTCAACCTGTTCCATAGTCTCACCCCACTAACTGAAACACAAAAACTCTTCCTCTTTGTCCGAATTAAAGTTAGATTAAAGTTTATTTCCCCCCCTTAAATTGTAACTCCCCTCGTGCATAATGGATAATTTCTGTATATTTGGTCATAACAAGAGGTTATAAATGGCTCCAGTGGTTTCTGAGGAATCATTTAATGTCCTGATTATTTAATTCAGACACAGCGTGATGTGAGAATGTCTAAAAGATAAAGAATGCCTCCTCCGCCTTACTCAGAGGTCTCATTTGCTTATGTCACATATTCATACACATGCCAAGACATAATCTGAATCCTTAAATGGGATTATTTGTGGTTATGTCTTAAGTTTTTTGGGGGACATTTTCTATAAGAGTAAGTTTGACATCTTCATCCTTGCTCCAAGAGCATAAAAATGTCAGTTTCCTCTCATTCATACTGTTTGTAAATACAGGAAATATAGTCGTATTTAAGACGTTTGTATATTTCTTTGTTGCTTCACGTAGGAGGTGGTTAAAAGTGTTAGATTAGTTAAGACCAGGGCACAAAATTAGCACTACCCACCAGACAAATGCTGATAAAACCAGTCAAAATAGTAACCTATTGAGTGGTTGGTTAAATTTATTTGGCACTCTGGTTAAGATCGCAACCAAAATGATAAAATTACACAAAATAATCTTCATACACACAAATATTAGTTATTTTTTTAGATTGATTAGTCAATTGAAAGTTAATTAATTGCCATTATTTCGATTGTCAGTTCATGTTTTTAGTCTTTTTCATCTCCTCATAAGAAGAATTTGTTGCTTTTCTTTGTGTAATATGATAGCAAACTGAAAACATGTTGGTTTTAGACTGTTAATCATATTTTAAAGTAGGTAAAGGTAAAGTATGCTTCCTCCTCTTTACTCAGAGCTCTCATTTGCTTCACAAACATTCATGTCACATATTCATAAATGGGATTATTTGTGGTTAGTTGTTTTTGGGGACATTTTTCTACAACCCTTAGTGCTGACTTCCAGTCACCAAAATAAAAGCACGACATGTGTTGCCCCTGTATATTACAGTTTACTTGCTTGCAGTATACTCACAATTCAAAGCCACTGCATTGGTCCATGTATTCACTGAGCTGACCCTGCAAAAAAAGTCAGAAAATCTCATCATGATGAGCCAACAGGAGCTTATTTATAGACCAAAACATCACAGCTTCAGGTTAGTTAACAGGTAAACGAACTAACTAACCACCTGCATAGTCGAACGAACACTTTATCGTTCAAATAAACTCATATTTGTAGCTTATATCTTGGTTTTATAATGAAATAGTGTCTGATACATTATACTAACAACTAACTTCATGTCAGGTGAGGTGGTGGGGAAAGCTAGGCAGGCTAGTTAGCTGCTAGCATTGGTAGCATTTCAGCCAGTCGTTGAGTTTAAACCGAGAGTTAATTAATTAATTAATACGCTCATTAACGTGAACAAAACTGCTGTCTTACAGATATATGTGGCGTTTGTGTGACTAGTTACACGGTAATAACGGACGAATACCGATGCAGAGGAGCGCGGAGGAGACCGGTTTGAAGCGTAGCTCCATTGTCGGACACAGCTTAGCTTGGAGTTATTTTCTGTTTCTGTTTGGCTTCGTGTTTTTTCCCCACAGCAGCACTTTTATTATAAAACTGTATGTTTACATGTTGTTTTTGTTGATCTGTATGTTCATAAATCAGATTTTAACCAACCCTGTCCGGCGACAAACACTTTTCATGCAGCTCGTTTAAAAAAAATAATAATAACAAACTGCACTCGGGAAAATGTTTAATGTAGAATATCTGATGGGGAATTTATTTAAATACTATGTAATGACTGTGTGTGTGTGGGATACTATCTAATTTCGCGGGAAAGGGGCGGACGAGGACGTGTCCGATAATAGACCCCGCCGACACAAGGCCTCTGAACTGCTAAAAGCGGCTAACGGCTAACGGCGAGCTAACGTAAACTCACCCCGTCCTCGAGTTCGTCGTCAGAGACTTTCTCATCCGGTTGATCCAGATCGATGTCGAAAACACCAGCCATGGCCACCACGGCTCTTCAGCTCCGTGCGTCTTTAAGTCAGAAACACACACAGCCCCCCCGCTCTCTCCCCTCTCCCTTTTGCTTTATGGGAGAGCCATCGCCGCTACAACCGGCTACAACCGAAAGAAGCATGGGCTAACGTCCCGCTAACCAAAACAACACAAGGCTCCAGCCTCTAGTGTCAGGCAGCGGTAATACTCTGCTGCTCTGCCCAGGCTGGAGACAGATAATTCAGTCACAAAACAAAAACAAACACACAAAAAAGTGAAGACCTTCAATAATAGCAGGAGTGGGGATTTAATATTAAAATGATTTACATGTGATGATGTGTTAAAAATAACAACATGATGTTTGTTTCACCTCCAGAGGAGCTTCATGTCATTTAAAGCTGCTGGTGGTTGATTGATTGATTGATTGAAGTGTTTATTTCGAATATGCAAACAAAATAAAAATAAAAAATAAGGCAAAATATTTAAACATAGAAATATATATTCGAAAAGGAGTGAGAATCAGAATAAGAAATACTTAATTAATTAATTAATTAATAAGAAATTGTTTTTGTTACAGCAGCTCCCAAACGGTAATTGAGATAGTAAGTGAAAAAACAAAAACTTTAACCCTATACACCTATACAATACCCTATTTTAACACTATATACACACATGTATAAATAACAGTTAAATAAAACCAGTAACAGTGAAAAACCAGAGGAGCTTCATATCATTTAAAGCTGGTGGTGGTGGTTGGTTGATTGATTGATTGATTGATTGATTGATTGATTGAAGTGTGTTTATTTTGAACATGCATACAAAATAAAAACAAGGCAAAATATTTAAACATAGAAATACATATTCGAAAAGGAGTGAGAATCAGAATCAGAAATACTTTATTAATTAATTAGAAATTGTTTTTGTTACAGCAGCTCCCAAACGGTAAGTGACATAGTAAGTGACAGCAAGAAAACAAAACTTTAACCCTATACACCTATACAATATCCTATTTTAACACTATACACACCCATGTATAAATAACAGTTAAATAAAACCAGTAACAGTAAAATAAAAACCAAGTAACAGTGAAAAACCAGAGGACCTTCATGTCATTTAAAGCTGGTGGTGGTGGTTGGTTGATTGATTGATTGACTGAAGTGTTTATTTTGAATATGCAAACAAAATAAAAATAAGGCAAAACATTTAAACATAGAAATACATATTCGAAAAGGAGTGAGAAAAAGAATAACTTACAAACTCCCACCCCTTCTCTTTAAATAATAAATGACAATACCAAGCTTCCTTGCAACTTGTTTAGATATACCTGATACTTATAGATAAATAGAATATATCCCTGACTTTGTATTACAAAAAACAAAAAAACAAAACAAAATAAAACCTGCATATGCACTTAATACTTACATACATACTCATACACAGACGCATACACACATGCATGAAGAGAAGCAATAACAAAACAAAAACAAAACAAAGGAGACAATAACCTCATAACCCTTAGTGCTACCTAACACCTCCCTCATCCCTGTACCTCTTTAAAATAGTGTCTTTGTAGCTCATTTTAAACTGGTTCATGTTTGGACATTGCTTCAACTCCATGGTCAACCTGTTCCATAGTCTCACCCCACTAAGTGAAACACAAAAACCCTTCCTCTTTGTCCGAATTAAAGTTAGATTAAAGTTTATTTCCCCCCTTAAATTATAACTCCCCTCATGCATAATGAATAATTTCTGTATATTTGGTCATAACAAGAGGTTATAAATGTCTCCAGTGGTTTCTGAGGAATCATTTAATGTCCTGATTATTTAATTCAGACACAGCGTGATGTGAGAATGTCTAAAAGGTAAAGTATGCCTCCTCCGCCTTACTCAGAGGTCTCATTTGCTTCACCCACATTCATGTCAGATATTCATACACATGCCAAGACATAATCTGAATCCTTAAATGGGATTATTTGTGGTTATGTCTTAGTTTTTTGGGGAACATTTTCTATAAGAGTAAGTTTGACATCTTCATACTTGCTCCAAGAGCATAAAAATGTCAGTTTCCTCTCATTCATAATGTTTGTAAATACAGGAAATATAGTCGTATTTAAGACGTTTGTATATTTCTTTGTTGCTTCATGTAGGAGGTGGTTAAAAGTGTTAGATTAGTTAAGACCAGGGCACAAAATTAGCACTACCCACGAGACAAATGCTGATAAAACCAGTCAAAACAGTAACCTACTGAGTGGTTGGTAAAATTTAAACACCCTGGGAAAAGAAGGTCATTTTCTACTCTGGATCGCAACCAAAATTATACGATTACACAAAATAATCTTCATACACACAAATATTAGTTGCAAACAATGGAGATTTATTACTTTTTAAAAACATTTTTAGATTGATTAGTCAATTGAAAGTCAATTAATTGCCATTATTTCGATTTTTAGATGTTTAGATGTTAGATGTTTTGAGTCTTTTTCAGCAGAATTGCCAAAAATGACCAAGTTTCATCTCCTCAAATAAGAAGAATTTGTTGCTTTTCTTTGTATAATATGATAGTAAACTGAAAACATTTTGGTTTTCGACTGTTAATCATATTTTTTTTTAAAAACGCTATTTGAATATGCATTACTCTTTTCTGGCAGACCAAAGATTAATTGAGAAAATTACAGGCAGATTAAATGATGATGAAAATGATCGTTAGGCCTTAAATGTATTAAGACTGAATTGTGCAGTGTCAGCACTTCATTTCTTCTAGTTCAGTGTGGGTAGGAGGAGAAGCTGCTGACCCAAACTGTTAATTATCAGCTGTGGATGACAATTTCTTATAAATGAAAAACAGATACACATCTGATTATTAAGTGTTTGACACAGAAAAACACTGGGAATGTTTTCTATTCATCCTCCCTGTTTTTTAGTACTTCTGACAGATTACTGAGCTGTGGTCACTGACGCCCAGAGCCAGAACAGCTGTAAAGTATTGTAATTATGTTGTTTCTTTGTTGAAATGAGATTTATTAATGTAGACTTCAGCAAGATACTAAATATTTGGTCCCTTTGCTTTAAACTGAGGTTTCTGAAATTTATATAAAACGCTAGACTAACAGCTTCTAAGAGGATGCACGACAGGTTTATTTCACTTTGGACATTTTTACATGTCACAGTCGGACCTGCGTAACTGTGTAACCTGTAACACCTGTGCTTTTCCTACTGCAACAAATCAAAAAGTCTAGCCTATATTAGACCTTTTTTTGAGGCTATGCAGTATAAGAGGTTAAGTCTCTGGCTGTAGTGGGTTCCACCCAGTCATAATCAGATTATATATCCCTGTAATTCACTGAAGGGTCTGTCTACAACTTCCTTTCTCTCCAGTAGGTGGCAGCAAGGAAAAGGAAATCCCCTTTACAGGTATGAAAGCTGTTTTTCATTCATCCTAATATCTGCCTGTTTAGTTGCACTTTATTGAAATGAATTCAAGACCCTGATGAGATGCCAATATATTAATTAAAATCTTATGCATTTTAGTCTAGAAAGTCGAGGTATGTTTCTTCCTCAGGTGGTTTAAAACTTCATCTAGATGAGGATTTGTGCTTCAGTCAGTGGCAGTGATTATAAAAGACAAAAAAATGCAGCAACACTGTATACAAATGTAATAAAACTACTATATTAGAGAGTAGTGTGTGCACGATGAGTGATGTGCATGCCCTTGTTAAGGCTCCCCTGAGGTGTTTTACCTCACACAGAGGCAGCAGAGGTGCCTGACGCTGGACGATGCAACTAATCTGACAGAGTTGCAACACTGCTTTTTTTTTCTTTTTTCCTCCTGTAAGCCCTCCACACTTGCTAGTGATGTTGTTTGTGGTGTATTTGGAGGGAAAGTGACTGAGATCTTGTTGTGTTTCCTTCTCCCTTATCGAGCTCCTTTTGTAGAAATCTGAAACCGCATTTTACAAGACAGCAAAAAGGTCTGAGGACAGGTTGGATCATGTTTTCATCTTTCAGAGATGTTCAAACACAAACATGAATGTGATATTCTTTGTAGCTAGTTTAGGACAGAAAAAAAGAAGAAGGTCAAACTGAAAAGAGGTATTAACAGTTAGAAATAAGACGTTAATTATTTCAGAAATCGAATCGCAGTAATACGTGTGAAGCGGTTAACACCTTGGATTTTTTTCTCAGCTTTTCATATTTTGTGATCTTCTAAATGTGATCCATAGACATTCAGATACATTTCAGATATTTTTAATAAGTTGAAATTATTGTAACTGCCATAATTTCAGAGGCACTTTGGAAATTCGGTTTCATTTTACCTGGAATCCCAACTATATTTATGCATATCAGTAACATTTAGATCGCTTTTTTATTACAAATATTTTGTAAGATCACCCCAAGACATGTTTTAAGACTCCACTTTGAATGAAAATTCATGGCTGATGAGGTTTTTCTACAAAAACAGAGTTTAATTAACGAGTTTAAAAGCGAATCTGCTCCTCTGAACATTAAACTGTTGAACAAAAGAGATGCCTCCTACCATTCTCAGTGTTTCCACATCACACTTGTGTAAGTTGCGTATTGGACCACATTTGGCTTCCAAACTACTGATGTCACAAATTCCTGGTCCTTCATCCACATGTTAAACTTAAGGCAAGCAGAGAGAGACACCCTCCCCTCCTCCTCCTCCTCCTCCTTCTCCTTCAGCAGATGAATGTGAAAGTAACCATGTAGTGACTCTGCACATACTGCACATCAGGTTAAATCAGTACAGACTGGGACACATAAGGTCGGATAAGAGCAGATGACTTGCTGTGACGGCACAGCAATGTCACGACACAGGTTTTTTTACAATGATATGAGAGAAACAGTTCTCCTGTTTAGACCAGCAAACGGTGGTTATTTTCAGACTCCAAGGGTATGTCATGATTAGTCATGATGGTAATGGGGTAAACAGGAAAGCCTGTTGGATGTGCGTATTAAATAAATGTAATCTTCAGCAATCCCTTCCCGCTGTTTTCCTTCAGAACAGCTGATGCGAGAGCAGTCAGCGGGGCTCCCCAGCTGCAACGCCACATAAGTATTGATGAGATTTTTTTTGCCTAAAAGAGAGAGAGGGGTGGGGGTTCTTGTCTTTGAAAGAGTCAAACCATATTTGATCTCCACCGTATTTAAGTAAAAGTGACAGTGATTACAGATGAGTCCCTCAGTTTAGGAGCCAAAAGGTCAATCTTTACCACAGCCTCTTTTATTGTGGGGGTGTGGGGAGGGTGCCTGTAATCTCTCTCTCAGTAGGCTCAGGAAGGGCCCCCTGCAGGCCGGCGTTACTTTGAGCGCTGCCTCTATTCTCCCCGTCTGATAGTTTGTTTTACTTTGATTGCTCGCTGATCAGATCCAGCTGCACGGGGTAACAAAATATGTTTTCTGTGTGTGTTCTCTGTTTTGTTTAGCTTTGTTTATGTTTACAAAAGAACAGACTAGACACTGTTAGAAAGTCGCAGAGCTCTGTTGTGGGACCGTGTGATGACTTGAGGTCGGTATTGTGTTCACTCAAAATCACTTTGCATATCAACCGGCTGTGTCGTGCTCTCATGTTTCGACTTTGTCCGTATGGAAGGTCATTAATTTAAAAACGCAGGGTGAAAGCCGTCAGCATCTTGATCTGATTTTTTTTGTTTTTTCCTTGAATGCATACGCCTGGTGTTTACTGCAGGACAAAGACTTGTGGAGTGTTCTATCATAGTCTGAATGTTTTTTTATGTGGACAATAAATACCAAGAACTTGAGAACACAGTACCATATCTGCCTTTATGAAGCTCAATTGCCTCATAAATACTACTAAATTGTTAAAAAATGGCAGGCGTTCTCCTTTAACTGTCCAGCAACCTATAATTGACACAAATTTTCACAATAGACGATTAAGATATCTGATCGCAGCTGATATCCAACAGCAACATCCAGTGAAAAGGTGACAGCAGAATTTACTGTAGCACACTCGGGGAGGTGAGGGAGTTTGTTTTCCAAAGAGAGAGTATGGGCCACAGAGTGAGTCCTGAAAGACAGATATTTAAGCATCTGCTAAAGTAATCCCTGTAACCCCTGCGTATTATGTTTATTTTATGCAGAGGGACACTAGCCTAACAGGGTCAGCCATAACATATACATCAGGTCAGCTGTGCTGGAGTTTGGCTTAGATATGTGTCAGAACAATTAAAGGATAAACTGTGTTTGAAATGTTTAAACCGACAAACAAAATGCCTTGTGAAGACGGTGCTCAGAGTTGGAGGTGAATACATGGATATATTTTGATCTAAAATCCAGAATAAAGTAGTGGAAATCGTTTTTTTTAAAGATGATGTCTAGCTTAAATATTGTCGGATTGTAAATGCCCGCTGATAAATGTCTCTTACCATGGAAGTCCAATTCTGGCAGAACAAAGAAATGAAAAGCCAGAACAACAACACCCACTTCCTTAGCAGTGATGTCACAAGAAGATTCAAATACAAACACTCACGATAAGTCATTTGGACGTTTGAAGTGCGCATCTATTTTTATCGCTGACTAACATTTCGTCAATTTTCTTCCTCCGGCAGAAATCGGATTCCAGTTTCACTGAGAATTTGGAGGAATATACAAGAGAGGTAAGGATGCAAATGTTTCATTTCCCTTTAAGAAATTTAATTTCCCTCAAGATGCTGAGTGGATTAGGAAATAAAGCCAAGCACTGATGTACCTTTGATAATTGAGGACTTCCACACTCCTGTTAGAGTGTGGGACTAATACAGACACCGTCCTGTCTGCAGAGTGTCCTCTGAAAGAAGTTCCACTTTTTGGTAGTGCAAGGATGTAGAGCTAAAGGATGATTATCATAGATGCTGCTCTACCATTGATAGAAATGAAAGATGTCATGTAAAAGCTTTATTTTTTTCAGGTGAGGTTGTTAAAGCAGTAGAAGTACTTTGGTGGAATATCACTGCAGAAAGGCTCGTCCAGATGAGCTTGGGAGCACAGTGTGTTTGTTGTGTAGTCTGGCATGGATGTGTCTGGTTTTGTTTGCTCTTTGTGGTTGTTTGCAGCACGTTGATGGGCACGCTGCATACAACCACACTGCATGTGGTAAACAGGTCTCATGCAGAGTATGTGGACAAGGCTAAAATTAGCCCTGATTGCAATGCCATAAAAGCTGAGAGCTTAAGTTTGTAATGGTAATGTCACATGTTTTTGATGTCAGTATATAGACACAGAATATACAGATGATAGCTTTCTGTCTGCATTTTGTTGAACATCAGAGAATCTCTAAAAAAAGAAGATTTAAGCCCGATATCGGTACCGATACTGATCTTATGTCACGTATCCACATCCGATACAGTTTCTTTGTCTGCGTTTTTTTTTTTCCTTTTCATTCTGTATTTCTGCTATCATTTAAATTCATTAGGAGAGAGCAGGCCAACACCACAGTTTTTATTGCCACAGAAATCCCTGGCCTCAGGTTAGGTTACATAAAACTGTCTGGGTGCCAAGAAATACCACGATTAGTTTTTACCTTTCTGTTTATTACCAGATTAAATAAACAACATGAGGTGTTAGTGAGCTTCGGAGGCGTTTAAAGATATATTTTTGAACGTTGGACAGAGCCTATAAACTAGTTCTTTCAATGCTTCTTGTCTTTATGCTAAACTAAACTGATATTCTAGCTGAGTCCAGCACCGTAATAAGCCTACAAACATGACAGTGGTATTAATCTTCTCATCAAACTCAAATAAGTATATTTCCCAAAATAACAAACTACGGTTCAAACCCACAAAAGATGAGATATCAGTGATCATAGTCGAGTTGATTTAAATGACAAAATGTTTTTTAGTTCGATACCACCCTTGCAATTTTGATTTCTGGTGTAAATTTTAATCTTGATTTTATTAGCCACGCTGGCGACCTGAAATTTTGCACAAAAATTCATGTTCCCGGGGACGAAATACCTACTGACTCTGCAACTCTTTGACTTTTCCTCTAGTGCCTCCATGAGGCTGGCACTTGGGTTTTTTTTTTGTTTTGTTGAAGATGTCCATGATCCAAAGAGGAAGCATCCTACCAACTTGCGTGATAATCCCCTGACTTCCCCCACAGGCAGGATGCCATTTAAGTGAAGCTGGAAAGTTACAAAACAATTATGCCCACAGTTCACTTCCCCGCCCTTCAATAAATCAGGGTTTTTTTTGTTTGTTTCCAGCGCACCTACAAAACTTCAAACTTTGTCCAAATATGCATCTGCTGGCAGTTTTTCCGGTTCATGCGAATGTTGCCTGATTTGCATGTACAATGGAAAGGGCAGACCACACATTCCCAGCATTGGCATGCTTGGAAGGCAGTATGAGGCATTCCTCTGTAATATTTCTGAGATGGCATCATGTCATGACACAGAAACCTGCATTGACATGTAAAGCTGTGCTTAAGCTGCACTCAGTGCCTGAGGATAAAATCTGCTGCGGAGGAGAGTCCGCAGAAGATTTCAAGCATTCCAAAGGTTGACTCAGTGACGTTTTCTCACATCAAAGTGTGTGAGTCCTTTCTTAAACTTTGTGTGTGTGTGTGTGTGTGTCTCGGGGTATTATGTACATTTCAACACTCTTACGCTTATTCTACTCTCAGGTATGCTGCTGCTGTATTTTGTAGTTTAACTACAGCAGTCACGTCCCCTGTGTATTCCTGACACACCTGAATGACGCAGTTTTTTTTGGCACAACTCCTGGTACATAAAAAGGTTGGGGAAATGAAGAAGCATGACGAGCCATTATGCAGGTCTAAGACTCCTCTCTGTCTTGTTATGACACGTAGCCACACAAAGAAGGAAAAAACCCATGAAAAAAGTGACACAGCCCACTTGCGAATGTAGCTTCGGACCAAATTGTGATTTGTTTTGGACACCGGTGCTTGATTTATGTTGTAGAAATTTGAAAGTACAATAACAAATACGCAACCTGACTTGGATCAGGAGTGTTAACTCCTTGAGAAAAAGGCAGGCTGAAGAGCTAAAGTACGGATGTGTGTGTTTCGTCACGGTGCCCTCGCATTGCCACCTGGCATCGGCCATTAGGCTGTCTGCCATGCTGGCACTGTGTGGGCAGGAACAGCAGATGCTCCTGCCTAACTATGCTCTGTTAAAATACCCACACATAATTTAATTGAACACAGTGCTGGGAGATGTGTTTTGTTACGTCAAATTCATTCTGGAAAAACATATATGTTATCAAATGGATGATGATATGATTTAAATAATTGTAAATCACACAACAAAAGAGGCCAGCCAAGTTCCTGTTGATAAGTCAGACACTCAAGTCTTTCTGAATCGACCTAGTGATATAATACCAACGAGACCAATGATATCTCCTCTCAGATGGACTGAATTAAGAAGAATCTGAAGCCACTGATAAGCGTGTTTGATCTTGGCATGCCAAAACCACAATAAAGGAAACAAAGGCTTTTGGAGCTGGGGCTTTGCAGTAACCACATTTATAAAGTGTGTGTGTGTGTGTGTGCACGTGCATGTATAAGCATGAGTGTATGACGGAGAAAAGAGAAATCCACACATATAAAGCTCACAAAAGTTACACTTTACACGTAATGTGTTCTGACATTTATAACTATTTTTTTTTTTTTGGTTTATGGTTTTCTGTCTTGGTTTGTAGGTTCCTCGTTGTTTCACTGTTTTATTCACTTTTGTGCTTTTAGATTCTTCTTAGCATTTTCACTGTTAGAGTTATTATTATTACTATCATCGAAATTATTGTTTAGTAGTTTTAAAAGAACAGAAACAGAATCCGTTTTGCTTTTTTGCGTTTCAGGACTTTTATTTGCCAAATCAAAAGCTACAAATAAATGGGAATTCTAATGATTTATTATGTTGGATCACCACCTCTTGATATGTTTTAAGAAATGTAAAATACAACTGTAATTCTGCGTAATGCTTTAGGACAGATATGTGATATATTTCCACCAAATCAACAATTTAAAACTCCTTCTAATTTACGCCCCCATTCCCTCTGCGTCACTGACAAACCCAGAATCGGTTAATTTGCCGTTTCCAAAGTTTAAATACTACGCACACGATGCCTCTCTTACTTCACTGAAACGTCCGAACACGCACCAGAGGTTTCAGGTTTCAAACCAGTGATGTCACAATAATCCTACTCATACGTACATGCTGTTTTAAACTTGGACTTGAGGTGAGCACAAACAAACTCAACTCACTCCCTCCCTTCAGCAGATGAATGTGAAAACAGTCCGGACAGACGTGATTCTGCACGGTGACGCTGAAACATCTAAATGATGTAACAAGGTGCAAGACATATTTCTCAGTGGAGGTGAGGTGGGGTCTGTTTTTTCAGCAGATAAAATATAAATGGGGTTTTTTTTCAGAGGGCAGCCTACATCAAAACTTCAATGCTCAGTATTTTATTATTGAATTATGACACACTGTTTTAACTGCTAAAAATCAAACTGCAGTTAAGATTACACCAGTCTGACACCACATCGTATGATACTGTATCTTCTCTCGTTCTAAAAATGGCGTGTTCTGCAAATAAAACAGCGGGTAATCCTGGGTGACTAACCCATAAATTGTAATTTTCCTTTGGTAAGCATCGTTCTCGGTACCATTCGGTCTGCCTGCTCACTCCACTGCGGTCCGACGTGACCTCCTGACTGCTTTTTACCAAAACAAAAAGGACCTTAATGTGATTTGGAATTAAAAAGGGAATGAAAAAAATCCATATGGTCAACATAATTTAATGAGACAGAGTGTGAAAGGAACTAAGTGGATAACCAAATGCAGAGTGGGCTTGTGGGTAGGTGGGTGGTGGATGAAGTCTGTGATATTTCAGCATCCCTCGGTGGTTTGCCTGCTGACAGGGAGGGGAAAAAAACTGGAGAGTGAGAGACAGTGAGGGAGGTGGCGGTGGTGGTGGTGGTAGTGGTGTATGTGTGTGTGTGTGTGCGGGGGGTGATGGGGATGGGAGGGTCACTGTGCCAGAAATTAAACCAGACTCAACTGTAGTATATGCACAGCATATGGAGAGATCAGAGAGAGAAAGACAGGAAGGACAAAAGCAGTGTCATTATTTGAATGTCAGTCCCCCAGCCTGTTTGGACAGGCAGGATTTGCATGTTGGGTTTTCAGCCGGAGCCCCGGGGGTGGGGTGGGGTGGGGTTGAGGTGGGTGGAAATAGTCATCTTCATGGTGCTCAGGGTGTGGCTGCTCTGGGAACAGGACTTTTTTTTTTTCTCAACAGGGGTCTCTCTCAGAACAGGCCACACATCAGACTTCAGGACACAAGATCACAAGGTGTTCGCACCCGCCAATGTCGCGTTCCTGTTTGCTTTTTTTTGTTTTTTTCACTTCATAACCACAGAAAACTGATCTGAGAACGAAAACACCTGAACCACATCATCAGAAAATCAACAGAACAACCGTATGATGTACGACACATGAATTTATCTGATCGATATGATTTCATTAAATTATTTAACAGTTATGCTGCTGTTCATTTTATAGCAAGTCACCCAAATGTAGGTCACAGCTAACTTTTTGTATATTAAGCTTTTTTCTTTCAGATTTCACAAGAAAACACTTCTTCAAATGATGTTTCACGTTATTCATATTTCAGAATAAAAGCACATATTCTGTTTTATGGTAAGAGTGCTGAATTTAAACACAGCGACAGAAGTGTTAGTGTAGCCATAATTCATAACTCATAGCAAAGGCTTAACTTGGAATCTGAAATGGAGATGATGTCAGTGTGGAGAGAGCAAATCAGTAATGTGATAAGCGTTTGGATGTGAAACATTAGACGGGGAAATCGGAGTTGTGATGGACTCAGTATCCTCCTTGTCCCTCTTTCTCGGCTGACATGCGAGATTCTTTGGAGGCCTGAGGGTCAACACCGGCCTAGTGTGGTCAAGACTTATCACAAAATGAACAAGAACACCAATCGACTTTTTTTCAACAGACTTTATTTATATTGAAAGCAGATGGAAAAGTGCATACACATTTTAAAATAACCCAGGTAACAGTAACATCTATTAGACAAGAAATACAGGCACTTACACATCGAAATATAAACAGAATTTCTAGACAAACATGCACACACACATTCAGACAGGCATGCCAAAAGGGGGCTCCCTTATGGAACAGGACATCCTGAAACTGCCAAGAAAAACACTCTGTAAGCCAGCGAGCCATTCCAGTGTTATCCAATGATTTTGCTTTTATGACCAGGAAAAAGTTTTACCCCCTTTTTTCTCTGTTCTAGAAAAAAAAAAAAAGAAGAAGAAGAATCTAAAATAAAACTGAGGCTTTGCGGCAAAAGTATCCACTGGTCAAGCAATGATTTTCAGCTTTGTATAATTACCAATTTGTGGCCCTTAGAAAAACACCCCCTCAAGAGAGTTGTTCCAATAAAATGCAGCCTGCTACAAAAAAAAAAAAAAAAGTGCGTATTGAGCAACAGAAGAAAGTACTGAGTAAAAGAGAAGAGGGAAGTGTAAAAGGGAAGGGGAGAGCCTGGTGAGCACTGTGTGTACCATACCTAGGACTGAGTGTCACAATGTGATGTGTTGCAATAAGGTGTGTACTGTCTGGATTCTCTGGAAATTCAAGAGGACAGAGCCAACTCACGCACACACACACACACACACGTACACACAGAAGTATACTACTGAGATCACTACATCTGCATTTGCAAACATGCGAAAACACAGTTCCCCACATAAAACCACAATAAAAACCCTCAGAGACGTCAGCGTGGAGGAAATAAACAATAGACCCATGTCTCTGACGTTTCACAAGCGGTTGGGATAAAGAGAAGTGACATCGGCAGCGCGCACACACCTCTAAAATGGGAACTGATGCACAATGACAATAACAGAAAGGAGGACAAAAAACAGGATGCTGGGTCAGATGAAAGAGCCCGAAATGTCAGACAGCCTACAGACTGTTGTCGCCTTGCAATCTTAACAGCCAACACCAGTCTGATAAGCTATCTGACAGGCCGAGAGAGTGACGGACATGCCTGAGACGTATATACGCATGTACGGACACGACACGACAATGAAAGAAAAAAAAAAAAAAAAAAAAAGGAGGAGGTTTAAAAAAAAAATTTAAAAAATAAAAAAAATCCTAATCCGACTTACCATGACAGGAGAAAAGAGGAGATGTGAATGTTCTGACTGGAGCTGGTGCAGAGCGCAGAGCGCAGAGCGCAGGGTTCAGCCCGCTCAACAGTACCCCTCTGTTTTGAATCTACTCGAGTGATTCGTCTCCTGGCTCCGTGACTGGGGCAGTGCAACGAGTTCATTCGGAGGTTCAGCTGAGGTAACGGCACAGACGCTTTTCACTGTGCGCTGGAGGGTTTTTTTTCTCTCTCTCTCTCTCTCCCTCTCCCTTCTCTTTCACTCCCTCCTGCTTGTGCCTGCTCTAGCGCCCACTGTGCTCAGTCCAGCGTAGCACAGCAGCGACACAGAGAGAGAGAGAGAGAGAGAGGAGGAGAAAATAGCACATTTCACTGGCAATTACAAAAAAAAAAAAGAAGAAGAAGAATATATGGATGTTATCCAAAGAGCCCAAAGATCATTAAGGAGCTGCTCGTGTAATGTCAAACATGAGCTTGCATGTCCTCCAAAAAAAAAAAAAGAAAAAAAAGGATGAAGACAAAGTGAAGACAAAGAAAAACACTTACCATGACACAGACTGTCTCTAACTTCAAGGGGGGGACAGACACTATCTGCTATACTGAGACACACTCCTAGTCTATTAGTGGAGAGCGCAATCTGCTTTAATCCATAAAAGATAAAAAAAAAAAGGGGGGAGAGAGCAACAAATGTGGCAGGCCACGCAAACACGACCTGCTATCTCTGTCTCGCACCGAGGCACAGCCGTAGATCTGATTCAATATATGGCTGCATCTGGTAAAGTAGCCCCGGGGCTGACTCATGTGCTCTCTTCCTGGAAGCAGAACAATAAGGGCAGACAAAGGGACCAGCAGGGTGATTCATGGCCGGTTTATCATTTCTCATCCAGTAAAAAAAAAGTACCCAAGAGATGAGCTTTACTGCACACACAAAAGACGTGGTCATCTAAAGCACCATGAAACATTCATTAACATCTCCGACTGCGACTGACTTCTACAATATGCAGAAATGAAAGTGGAAACAATTATGTACAAATGTCTTATCTAACCACAGCCAATGCTGGACAACAACTCTACAGTACGATACAGTAATAAACACAGAATGTCTTATTAGTAATCCAACAAATATAGATAAATAAACAGGTTACTGAACATGTTACTTTGAGCTGCTTTCACAGATCACGCAGCACGAAAATCAAAAGTAATAATCCTAGCTTATTTAAGGTTCTCCTAGAGGAACAAACAGTGCAGCTTAAGGCCTCACTGAGGAGAATTATTGCCAGCAGCTTCTTCTCACGTGCTCAGGAATTGCTAAAAGCACCAACACGGACACTTAACCATGCAACAGCTTACTCACACGCACCCCCCAACGAGCACCTACCTTACAGAGAACAACTGCAGAAATCACTACCAAATGCAAAAAAGCCTTCAAAAGCAAGTGAATGGAAGTCCAAGTTCAACATAAATATGTTGCTACAAGAGAGAAACCAGATGGATTTAGCTTCAGATAATGGTGGTGGCATCAGCCAGGAGGCAGAGCAGAAATGAGGAAAGGAGCGGTGGGGAGCTTTTGGAAGTTGACGGCTCGCCGTGATCGCTAGGCTGGCCTTCACTCCGTCTTGCCCTCCGAGTACTTCTCCTGCTGCTTGCGCTTGGCATAGCTCTGGGCCATGGAGTTGACAATGGAGCAGACAAAGAAGCATACCATGATGACCACAACCTTCTCAAAGAGCCACGACAGCCAGCTCTCCTCCTGCCAGGAACCACAGAGAGCAGAGAGAGAGAGAGGAGAGAGGAGCTCGGTCAGTAAGCTGAGGGCCACCCCCACCCTCACCGCCTTCCACCTTCCCTTCACCCCACACCCTGCTCTCCCCTCTGCTCCTGATGCTGTAGGCTAGGTGGGGATCCAGCTCCATGTGCAGGACAGATAGAGATCAGGGGTAATAAAACACGCGGCAGCCCCCACCGTCCTCCCTCCTAACGCCCCCACTGACCCCAGCCTGCAGCCTGCCTCCACCAAGTTAAATTGCCTCGCTTCTCTCCTGTAACTGCAGGAGGCTCAAGTTACAAGAAAAAAGGAACATTGTTCTAGAAATGCCTTAATCTGTCCTTGTGCAACTCAGCCTATCCTTTTTTTTTTCTTCTTCTTCTTCTTCTCCTTCCTAGTAAGCGCATAAAAAAAGAAAAATCGTTTTCAATGAATCACTTAGAGCAAAGAGAGAGAGAGAGAGAAAGAGGGAGTGAGAAATAGAGAGGAGGGGAAAACGCTTTGAAAGAGAAATAGGCTACAGCTACAACTGGCTCTTTTTGTTCTAGACAGGGGGGTTTTGATGGATTGTCACTGGCGGAGGGGGGGGTGGAGGCCCCCGCCCCGGTCTACAGTCAGTGCTGGGTTCAGGCAGGGCACCGAGTGCAAGTGTGTGTGTGTGTGACACATAGGGGAGTGACCACACTCACACACACACTCCCAATTGGTAAGATGGAGCATGAGTCAGCACGCCCCGCGCTACAGTAGTACAGTTCAGTACAGCGAGTGGAGCCAGACCCCACACTGGCCCCTCTCCTCCTCCTCCACCTCCTCCTCCTCCTCCTCCTCCCTCCTCCTCCAGCCCGCCCAGTGCAGCGCTAACCTACTCTGTCATTCTGGCCCTAAACAAGCCTCTGTAATCTACTGTATCACTACAGGTTATAGTAAAATATACAACATCAACATTTCTCTTCTAAACATGAAATTAGGTTTTTTTTTTTCTTTTTTGTTTTGTTTTGTTTTTAAATAAAAATAAATCATATCGTGGGGATTTACAAATTTTAATTGGAAGCAAATGGCACAGGTAAAAAGAGAACGAGTTGTGTTCATGAGAGGAAAATGGGTCAGAGATATAAAGGAAGGCTTAGATAAAAGAGAAGAAAGGGACACACACACACACACAAAAAAAAAAAAGTGGAGGGAGAAGGAAGGAGTGAAAGAGGCAAAAGTAAGGGGGCCGCATTCTTTTCTTGGCACGCACACGTGAATGAATAGAGGCTGTGAGCTGTGGGGGCTGAGGCCCCTGTACTTACAGTTGGGATCCCCTCTCCAGCATGATGGTGCAGCTTGGCCTTCTGGGCCTCCAAGTACTCCCTGAAGGGCTTCTGCAGTGCCGCACCCAGCAGTGGAACAGCTCTGCCTCAACCAACAGAAAGAGAGAGAGAGAGGTGGTGGAGGAGGGGGGGAGAGAGGAAAAGGAGGGAAAGAGGGAGGGAAGGAAGAAGAGAGAAAAAGAGAGAGGGGAGGGAGAGAGAGAGAGAGAGGGGAGGAGGAGAGAGAGAGAGAGAGGAGGGGGGGGGGTACAAATCACGTCACATCATTGTTACTCACCAGCCCAAGGGCAGCAACAAAGGGAGGCATGCTGTCCTATGTCCTGTACAGGGTCGGTCTCCCCTGCTTCCTCTCTCCCCGAGAAGAGAGAGAGAAAGATGGAGAGATCAACGAGTGCAATCCCTTCACTGCTCATCCCCGCAAACACACATAAACACACACACACAAGCACACGCACACAGAACACAAACACACACAAAAAAAAGAAAAAGTACAGACTGTACCACAGCTAGAGAAATAAAAAAATTAAATAATAATAAAATAATAATAAAAAGAGATAAAAAATAAAGTTGGCCGGTCCTCATACAGCAGCCGCGGCAGCAGTAGTCACCCACATTCTCCCGCTCTGCTTTCCTCTCCTCTCTCACACACACACACACACATACTCTGCTTCCTCTCCCTCTCTCGCTCTCACACTCGCTCACACACACACATCGGTGAACTCGTTCAACTCCCCTGCAGTGCCTCCTCTGCCGCTGCAGCGAGGAGAAATGAATGACTTCTCAGAACTCTCACATTTATCACTGGCGGTTCCTGTAAGAACTGGTTTCAGCCAATTAATGAGGAAGTGAGTCGTACCCGAGCTGTCTCATCACTGGTCGAGATCTGTGGGGGGATGGCCCACGGAGGGAGGGTGCTTCTGTAAGACGGCCCATATTAGGAAACCCTTTTACAAGATTTAGTCACCAACTACAAGCACACTACTACCCCCCCACCACCACCACCACCCTCACACACACACACACTCACACACTCCAAAAAAAAACAAGAAAAGAAAGACGCGAGAGACTGCAGAGAATGCCCTAGAATAGCGAATCAGTGGCCCATCCCTAGGCCAGAGTTAGTGATTAATCACTAAACAAATACATACTTTGTATGTTCTTAAATACATACAAAGACCTTCACTTATTTTCTTTTGTGGCGCTCGATTACATCCCCTGAGCTATTGTTTTCTAAAATATTTCTTGCTCTGCTTGTGCGTCTTTTGTTCGCGTTGGGGGGGGAGGCTTTATCAAAGCTCAAAGCTCAGAGACACATCAAAGATTTTTAGGGCAGGTTTGCGTGGGCAGTAATGTCACATACGGTTGAGTTTATAGCTGATAACTTTCTCTGAAGGAGGCAAGTCATTTCCGTCCCTCCCCACCTCCACACACACACACACAGACATTCATACACGTACACACACCTATGTTGTGGTGAGAAAAAAAACAGGTTGTGTTAAATGAGTTTACAACAAGGAAGCCTTTTAGTAATGATTAACTTTATACCAGGTAATGGATATCCTACATGTGAATGGGCATAAAGCAGACAGGAAGTCTAACAGATGGATCACGCTTTAAATTACACAATAGAAAATGGTTAGGACACACGGTATCAAAAATCAAGCAAGGATTTTTTTTGGAGGGAAACAAAGCCTCTCCTATTCCCATCCCCCCACTTCACAAATTCCTGACATCTACTAACACACAGAAACTTACACAAACTTATTTTAAAATATATACATCCTGGATTTAAAAACAAACTGAACATGACTTTGCACGGGGAAGAGTAGAAAACACAGGAGGAAAAAAACACGAGTTCAGCAGATAGGGGTAAACAAGCAAGAACAAAGAGCGAGAGAAACAGTTTTTCAGAAATGGCGGGCGAATCATCTCCTACACGATGAGCAATACTGAGTCATGAGCCTGGGCAAATCCACCAACAAAGAGGCTCAAAGCTAGCAGTCTAAAACACGTTTTTAATGCCTCACAGTCAGGACTGTCTCTTGGTCTTTCCATTAAAAAATCTGATGATTTTATGCTTCTTGGGACTATATTTTCACTTTTTGCAGCAGGGGGTTGTCAGATTTCTGGATTTAAGATTTTCTGCTGTAAGTTTGTTCATAATATATCCGTGAGTACCTGTGCTGAACATCTGTGTGTTTCTGTGAGAGGAGTTCAGAAGATTATCTCTCTTAATCAGAGATAAAAAAACGAACTTCCTGTTCACTAGAATTAAATGAGACATTTGTGAAACCTGTGCATGCATTAAATAGATGTAAAGTTTCATGTGGTACAGTACTGTAACAGCTGCTGCTGACTTTTAATGTTCAGTAAAAGTTTTTGAAATTTAAAATGGTATTTATGGTTCTTTTCTAAATTGAGACGAGGCGAGGCAGAGAAAAAACTAGAAGCTGAAAGTTATAACAGCCATAAGATGTAATTTGGCAAACATTAAGCCTGTACTATTTACACAGCAGCTACTGAACAAACTTTAACAACTGGTTTGTTACAATCCTGTGCTTTAAGTCAGAGTAACAGAAAAGTCCTCACTTGTATGTTTTTTCCTCAGTTAGGCTCTGAGACACTGTGGCCTTGACAAACAAGGAAATAAATCAGTTTGAACAAAACTATTTACAGCACTTTTTAAATAGCAAAACATCGGATTTTTTACCCTCTGAAAGCTCTTGCCAAATTTCTGTATTAACTATAAAGGCTCGCTTCTGACAAAAATGGATCATATCTCAATTTATGGCAAGCATAATTCGCTTTAAAAATACTAATGAAGCCCTGTAGAAGAGCATGCATGTTGGTTCTATTAATTTATTAAATGTATACAATGCTTCACTCGTGATTAAAATAAAGCTAATAGATCCACATCTGTAATGTTATTTAATGAGCTGAAACATAAGCAAAAATGTGCCTAAAACTACATTCAATTTGTAGTTTTTGTCTTCCAACAGTTTTTGTCATTTAATGTCATAGTAAAGGACAGAAACTGACACACAAATTAATGCTGTATATTATTTCAAATAAGCAATTCTCTTATGCATTTCACACGAGAGTACTCTTTTTATAGGTCAGCATCCAAAAATATAAACGGGTCTAACAAATTTATTGTGAAGTATAAAAAGACAGTTAATCCAAACAGATCTATAAAATGTGACTCTTCTCACTTTGTTCTTCCAAAGAGAAAGAATATGGCATTGTTAAAAAAAAGGATAATAATATCAATAAGGGAAAGTAAAGTTAAAATCTAGGTGGTTTTACAGCCACAAAAGCCTGCATGTGTGGATCCTATCAAACTTTATAACTGTTGTTTTCCAATTGATTGAATTACTTCCAGAAGTTGTGCAAAAAAAAAAAAAAAAAAAAAAAAAGCACAAGATGCTTCACTTGCATGGGTTGTAAAAATCATTCCCAGCAAATATATGTGGCTTATTATCAACACTCTGGGTGTATCTTACATACCTGCACATATTAAAGTTAAATATTGTGCAGTGTGTGTGTGATAATTTGTTTCTTAATCAACATCAAATAGGTAACATGTAGGTTTATAGATATGAAAGAGCAAAAGATCGTAACTCCATCAAGTCATTTTCATTTAGTCAGTAAGTCAATAACTTAAGAACGAAGAAAAAATAATGAAATATTATTAAATGTTAAGATTTATTAGCTGCAACAAGGACACATGTATTTATACATTTATCACATATAAGGAACAATATATATATTTATATAATTAAAAAGCAAAGCTGTAGATATTTAAAGAAATCAACATGTTAAAAATGTGTTACACGTCTGACTGTGTGTCAGGTAAGAAGTGCAGCTCAGCAGCTGAGTTAAGTTTTTTGGTTGAAGCGGGTATAAAACTGTTCGGATACGTGATGAGTTCAAGTCCAACAGACAGAAAAGTGACATTAACCGCTACGCATGCTGTTTTTGTTCAAGTCTGTGTCATTCAAATGTGCAAAATTACTGTGTTTTGAGAGGGGGGATTACCACTTCATTCAACACTAAATTCAAAGTGACTCAACACAGTTTGATCAGTATTTCTGGACACCAACAGCTCTCGTCCAGAGACACAGGAGAAACCACAGCACCGCCACTGTTCCACAGTGCCACCAAAACGTACACCACTTTTCCCCCCTAATTTTTCCGAATTATTCTGAGTGGTCATACAGTACAGTGCGACTGTGCCACATAAACATATGAACCACAAACTGTTTGACAACTTATATCCGTGTGTTTAGTGAAATTCAACAATGCTGCCTGTTGGTGGACTTTACAATCAAAGTCAATTTTAGGGTAGTCCATCAAACCAACGAGGCACAATTTTGACCAGCTTATTCTGTGTTTGTGAGGAGAACACACACACACACACACACACACACACCTCACATATACACACACACAATAAATGAAGTATGAAGTATAAATATTTCATTTCTTTGTACAAAATTTAAATAATTTAAAGTAACAAAGACAAAATAATTCAAAATAGAGACGCTGACATGTGGTGTGATCTGTGACCTCTACAGCTCCCCGTCCTCCTCAACACAGAAGGACTCATCACCTCCGTCTGCTAAAGAATCCAGAAGAAGAGAATAGAGGGAAAGAAAATATTGCCAGTAAAATATACAAGGAAATCTATACACTTCCTGCAACAAACACACCTTTCTTAAGAACGTCTACTTTTGCTTAGTTTTTCTTACAAAGAAAAGCGAGCACATGCAGTTTTATGTATCTTTCTGGGCTGCAGGTTATAGATACAAATCAGCATTCTCTGCTCAAAATGTATAAAGATTATAATTAGGTGTCAAAAGCTACATATTCGCTCTTGTGAGGGATGAAAAAGTAAATTTTTGCGCTCAAGGCTATTCACAGCCTCCACTCCTGTTATCATATAACTTTCACCTGCAATAAAACAGCACCAAGCGGTGTCAGAAACCACGCCCTGCCTGCCTGTAAACCAACCAAACACACCAAGAAAAGAAGCCTACTTGATCAATAATCAGTAAAGACATGAGGGTAAGATAAGCTTTTGGAAAACTGGGCAAGAAATGGAGGGAAAACCCCACATTCCTCCGCTTCCTGCAGTCTGATTATTGCTGTGAAGGGTTAATTTGCTGAACGCCATTTCAGCCTCTCATTTTTTAATGAACTATCATTTCCTGCTGCTGTTCACAGAGCGTGGAGCGTGTTTAGGCGTCCTGTGTTCGTTTGGTGAAAACTGAATTCCTCAGGCCATGAGTCAGTGGCAACCTTTGACCCGTCTGCCCCTTCTGAAGGCTGCCACCTCCAATGGCACTCCAACACACACACACACGCATTTTTCTTGTTCTTTATGTTAATGAAAATCCCAAAAGTTCAGACACACACATGCACGTGCCCTGGCGTTCCAGGCAGGGAAATGATAGAGAACAAGGGCTCACATGACAGCCAAACCCTGTCCAGGTCCAACTGGTTACAACACCATCACAACAACTGGCTTAGGCAATCGCTGGTGTTACCCAACGCTCCACAGGGCCACAGTTCACACCTAACATAACAGCGCCGACACCACAAGACGCACGTGCATACTGTGGTTAGGCGGTGTTCTGACCTGAGGTACTGAAACTTGGACCTCTACGCCATCTCTGTGCAAAGCACTGACAGTTTGACTCATTTCCTTTTTATCAGCTCAGGGCTCGATGAATTACTACTGCTCTAATTTGATTTTATTAAGTGTCAAAATAATGAAATAATGTAATCATGACAAGAGATGTGTGTTTCACTTTATTGTAAGGAAAATTTGGATTCACGTGCAAATGTAAGGTAATATCTGTGTGTGTGTGTGTGTGTGTGTGTCAGTCTGTTCCTCCTCCAGTTTAACCGGGCTTTTTCCCAATGACTTCACCACTAAAGCATGAAAGCCCACTCCTGGACGGAGATCCCCCTGCCCAGTGTGTTTATCACATCCCTGCTCCACAGCCATCCATGTGTCAGCTAGCACACATACACACACACATATACACAAGCTCGGACACATGCTACCCTCTCGGGAGCCGGCAGTGCTGCCAGGAAATCAGGGGGCACCAATTATAGCAGTCTATTATTCCTCTCACTTCCCAGACAGCCACATAAAACAGCCTTCCAACCCCTATGACCCCCCAGGTTTCAGGTCGGCATGCCCACACAGACCCTCTCGGTCTGGGTGTGGAGGTGTGTGTGGGGTTGCTGGGTCACTGGATAACCAGGCCTGTACCCTTCCAATGGCGAGAAAGGGTTGTTCAATGAGTCAGATGTGACTGGAGACATATCCAGATAAGTCATACTTCTACTTGCAGAGCGGCAGCGTCAGGCCTGCTGGAAATAGAGGAGGTGGTGGTGGAGGAACAGAAGATGTTTAGGGCATCGCTGCTTACTCAGAGTGTCTCCATCCATCCCGTGATGTCATGCTTGGAGAAATGGCCGCTGTTTGGGATGTATGGTGACATTGTTTCCTATGGGACAACGTCTCGCCCCCTTTTTTTTCCCCAAATGAACACCCAATGACCCGGTGATAACCCCACCTACTGTATTTGTACTTAAATGTACACTTTATTAATCCCAAATGGGAAACTTTGCAGCAAGTCAGAAAACCCCAAAAAAGAGGGGTTAAATGAACACATTACGACATGTTAAATAAATGTGAAGGGCAGAAACACACCAAAGAAACGAGGTCACGGGGTGGAAAATTAATGGCACGTGGAATAAATGAGAACTTGAGACCGTTTGAAGCTCGACTGTCCCATAAACGCGATGTATGTCACTAATCCAACACAGCAGGTTAGCCAGTCAGCACAAAAGTGTATGTGTGGGACTTTGTACATGAACCACACCAGCTCCATACAGTCCCACAGTGTACTGTATAGAGCTGGTGTGGTTCATGTACAGTCAGACAACCACATAGATTACTACAAAAGCCACAACATGCTCTATATCTTTTTAGGTACATAATAACATGTTCTACTCTATAGGCATAAAACATAAGGGCAAGCTGCAAGGTCTATTAAAACTGTTTTGTGCGGCAACGTTTAAATATGACAGATGCATAGAATAGTGAAATCACTGAAAGTGAAAGTGGATATAGTTATTTGATATTTCTTTTGTACATATAGCCTTGCATTTGTGTTTACAGGCTGCAGAGGTTGTGGTTAAGTGTAAGAGTGAAGACAAGTGAAAGTTCCTGATGTCTGTGAGACAGAAATGTCTTGCTACAGTATCTAGTAGTAGTATATACGTACAGTATCTTCATGTACTGGAACATCACTGAGGAAAGGTGAAAGAAAAAAACAGACATTATTATTGTATGAATTTGATTTACGCTGCCATAGAAATCTAATCCCAAGATTTTCAAAGTAATAAATTATGTTCAGAGTGGTGAATCTTTGAGGTTCAACTGAATAAAAATAATTAGCAAATGATTTATGTGTCTGGGATAAAACAAATAAAACACAGCCTCCTCATAATTAAGATTTATGGTTGCCCTGGTTCTCACGGATTATTCACAACTGGACAATACGTGGCATATTTACGGGAAGGATGATCGCAAACAACACTCCTTCCTACCTCGCTCTCCCTGTCTAACTTTTTGTGAATTGAGCCGATGGAGGACAATGTGCCTGTTTTGACGGAGGTGTGGCGGAGGCAGGGTGTGGACGGAAGAGGGGCTCGGATGGCTGCCCGCCTGGCCTCTGAGTCAGGGTCTGTCTGGGATGACTCCTCTGGCAGATCACAGACACAGAGACACATACTCATGAGAACTGGCGAAATTACAGCACGCATTACGACGTCCACGGGATTTACAAAACAATACACTTCAGTGGAGGATGCTGATTAAGAGCTCGAGGTCACGTTGTGTTCCCCCTGATAAATGAGTTGCTCTAAAAATGAATCAAAGGTGTACTGTTCCCTAAAAGAACACACAAGCCTTTTGCCATCATGATGAATAAACAGATTAGTAATTTTTAGAGCCTTGAACTGAGCATGTGTAGGAATGATGTGATGAGCGAGCAGCATGTGTAGTCTGGCACAGTGTAAGACCGGGGACCAAAACAAATGAATCAGAGAGGAATAAAGCAGTAAGTCCTGCTATACTTGAGAGGCACATGATATGACACCAGACCTGGAACACACATCTGACCTCTCCCTCTCTCTCTCTGTCACACACACACTCACTCATCAAGCTACAATGACATTCAGATCGTTGCGTACCCTCAGTGTGCTATTAACCGCAGAAATAGGCCTACAGTACAAGATATGAACAATAAGTCTTCTTGAGCGATTGAATATTATTCTAAATGGCTGTGGTAAGACCTTTTGGCTCAGAGTCAAACCTCTGTTACTGCCTCTGTATTTCTGTCAGAGCTCGTGGGCCAAGGTAATCAGAATGGAAGTGGGGGAGATGAGAAAATGGACGCCCCGCCGGGCCTCGCATTAAACTTAACGACGTTGTATAAAAAGACAGCCGGCCGCAGCCTGCCACTCCATCCCTCAGCCCGCTCACACTGTCTCGCCCTGTTTGCCTCCGATCCCGTCATCCTAAGTGAGGCATCTGATGGTTGGAGGAGAGCAGGGCAGGTCGTGGAAGGACTGATCAATGCCATCTTTGTCAGGGGCGCTTCTCAGGTGACCAGAGCACCCAGTGACTAACAGGATCGAAAAATACTCCCTTCTTGCAGATTGGGTTAACGGGAAGGCTTTGCTCATGTGGCTCAAAGAAGGCTATTTATAGGAATGTGACAGAGACGTAAATGGTTAAAGAAGAGAGACTGCAGTGCTGTATATTCATTACACAAAAAGATATTGATTGTTTCTTTGCCCCAAATTGGTGCATCTGCTTCACACAGACCTCTGTGGTGAAAAAAAAAATCCCTCCCTGGTTGTCAAATCATACGAGCACACGCTACAGCTGCCTTCAACTCAGACAACTCAACATTCAGTATGAAACCACACAAACCTAGTTTCTATATGAGTTAGGGGGAGTGTGCAAAGATGGGTGAAATTCTGTGGAAACGAGCAGTAACAGACATTTCTCCTATAACTTCACTACTTTTACAAGAACACAGATAACTGCACTACTGTGCAAAACCCAGAATAGTTTGATTTGCATGGTTCAATTCAGCAATTTCACTTCCCCAGCATCACCCAACTTTTCTCGAGTTGCTCGACAGTTCACGTCCAGAAGATTGTGGGTTGACCTCCAGACTAGTACGAAATAGGAACATAAGAAGAAAATGGATTACACTGAAGGATCGGTCCACAGTTTTTTTTTTTCCCAAGTCTGTCATAAAACATAAATCAGGAGCCAAAATGAACATTAAAACAGGTTTTATTTGCTGCAATCTTCCCTCCAGTAAGTAGGTGATAGAGGACAAAATCCACAGTCAGTCCATAAATTTAGTGGGTAGAAAATTCCCTTACACACACAGAATCAAAGTACAGAAAGAGACCAGATCAAAAAATGTCAGTGCAGGAAGTAAGCTGAAAGTAATTCAGCTCTCTTAACTGATTTATGCTTACTCCAAAAGCAACCTAAGGATACCTACTTAAGGTGTAACGTTACAATTAAAACAACTGGCATGCATCTTTGCTCTCATTATAATGAAATGAAAATGTTGATTGTGATCTGGAAAGTTCCAGTATGATCCGGTGAGCAGCTCATACAACCCCCGACTGCCCTGCTCTGACCTGTGACTCTCCCCCAGCCTCCCTCTGAGCAGGGCTGCCCGCCTGCTGTGATCCCCTAATGCCGACAGACGTGTGTGGCAGGAACAGCCATCTGCAGGCCCATTGTGCTGGTAATGTACTCCCACCTTAGTGATGGACTCACATGGAAATGCATGCATTCTCATGGAGACGCGCAGGGTTCCCCCTGTGGACCGGGCACACCACTCTCTACTGGATAAACCTTTTCAGATCATGACTCTTCCTCTCTGCACCTCAATGGCTTTCTCCCTGAGAGCCTGCTCCCTCCCTTGACACATGAGTCTGACGGATTTGCCTGGCTCAATACAATGCACGGAGGGTGGCTAACTCAATCAAGATGATGGATTATTGAGAACAGTCTTTTAAAGTACTGGTGCAAAAAGCCAGAAGTTGAGATATGATCAGATGAAACTGTAACGGTGTTTCTCTTCTTGTCACAGTTTCTCTTTTCTCACTTTCTGTCTTTTCCACATTCTCACAAACATAACCAGCACCGTAACCTTCCTCACACTTTGGCCCTTCCCAGACCTCTACAGAAACTAAACCCAGTCCTACCACAGTCACCACCGACAAGGTGTAAACACACCGGACTTCTGTAGACGGTGAATCACCAGCACTTCAACACAAAATCAGCCCAACAGGCCTCATCACTACAGCTGTTCTCAAAATTAGGGAGGACTTCTATTTTTTTTTCTTGTTCGTATATATCATCACATGTGGCTTCTGAAAAAGCGACATGGATCGAAGTTGGCGACTCACAACAGATCAAACGAGGAGACTGCAGACCTAGGCAGCATGTCAAGGACAGGAAAGCTCCCTTTTCCATTACTGCATACAATGGGTGATTTTGAGCTTTTCCTGCTGTATATCTCCACCTCACTGGCTGACAAAGCCCCAGCTGAGATAAGAGAAAGGAGGATGGGGAGGATTGGGCACTGAAAAGATTAATCTGTTGCCCTGAAGTTATATGGAGCACAGCAGTCGGGGCTTGTTCACTTGAAGTCCTTCTGGGGACTTCAAGGGAATTTCAAGGAAATTCAAGGAAATATAAGGGTTGTGGGATAAGTCTTCAAGATTCAAGGGGTGAAATTTAGGTGATATAATGTAATTACAAAATAAAATACATACATTTAAAAAAAAATGTTTACGGTCTGATATTTATTTATTCATGTATTTAAATCAAATCTACAAAACTCTCATGACTTGTTGAATCCTGTGCAGGGGTCTTTATGACTAGAGGTGAAAGACTGCAAAACACTTTAAAGTAAATAACAGCATGAAACATCGTGATGTGCAACTGCTTCAGATCTTGATCAAAGCCCCACTCAGTGTGAGTTTGCAGAGTTTTCTAACTTAAACAATGACTGTACACACACGGCCGGTCTTGAAGAGGGAGACATCTGTACATTAGTCACAGGACATAAGAAACCTAACAAGTCTGATCAGACACACAGCTCCATCTGACCTGGTTATCAGTTCCTGTTATCAGCCCAAAAGCCTTCTGAGGAAGGTTTATTGTGACTTACTGGCACTTCAAAGCAAAATTATCTTTATTATTATCCTACTAAGGCTGACAGATGGTTATAGATTTAACCTTAAATAGTTTGTATGGCAGGAAAACAAGAGTGAAACCCATCTGCCGGAGATATGAGAATCTGTTTTCACAATACACATGAAGCAGTAATACATCAAGTTTTAAATGTCTGACACACATTTTTTTTTCGGTGATTGGAAAAACAGTTGAAAAAAGGAAAAAACACTTCACTTGATTGAACAACTGTCAAAGGACAGAACTTATTTTTCCACCAAACTTTTTTTTTTTTTTTTGGTCTAGCTTTTAGGAGGAACATCAGACATTTTAAGTCACTTATGTTCAGCTTCTTCTTTGCATATTCTCTACATTTAATTTCCAGCTAGTAAAAAAACAACAACAACAACTCAGGAATTAGTCATTTTTGTTAACAGAGGCGATGAAAATGAATGTTGACAGTTTTAAAAAGCTTCATGACGTTTAAGCCTCAGATCCAAACAGACTGAATTTCCATTCATAGAAAAACTACTTTCCTGATTAAAACTGCTGATGAATGAGTGACAACTTTTAGAAATATCCATATTTGGAAATAAGATCACTCCTAAAATGAAATGAGACATAAGTGTTGCAACACACAATATTCTCTTATTGAAACTTTAAAAGAATTTGTGGACACTCCCTGCTGGGTGAATAAGAGAATATGCTCGGTCATGATTAGAGGAATATTAACTTAATACGCATTAATCAAACTGCGCTGATGTACTGTACAGCAGTGTTTATTTGTTGACAACCGCACAGCAGAGTTTCAGTCTCTCAAATCATCAGTTCGTCACATCTAAGTTATGAAGTGCTGCTCAAATATGTAATACTTGCAATCTGTAGTAATGGAAATTTTAAGTCACTTATGTTCACACACAGACACACACACACACACACACACACACACACACACACACACTTTCTGTATTCATCTTATCACGAAAGTATGCGCTTTTACTACTATTGAAAAAAAGCTCTTTCAAAAACGAAAGGTCACACTACAACAAATAATTCAGGGGATTCACCGGGTAAAACAAGTCTCACATTTTGAACAAACAAGACGCTCGTGATAGACTCATAATGAAATATGTTACTGTGTGTTTTATCAGGCAGTTAATACATTATTATAATTAATAAATGATCAACTTAAATAAAATAAACAATAAATAGATTAATCAATAATGAAAAAATGTTGTAAATCTTCAGTAATTTTCAGATAATTTGAAATTTTAAAGTCTTTGGAAATCATGTTCTGTGAGCTATTACACACTGAGAGCTTACAGCCACTGACTTTAGTGTCCTCTGAATGAGTGTGTGTGTGTGTGTGTGTGTGTGTGTGTGTCTGTCTGTGTGTATGTGTGTGCTAACTAGCTCACCTGACAGGCAAAGGGCAGGAAATTAATTGTGTAGTATTGCATTATGTCATGCGGGAATGAATTCACCACGGCCAAAGTCCAACGGTCACTTCAGTCATCCACAAAGACAAATACTATTCCCTCAGTTTACAGAGACTGAATCCAGAGCTGGGCAAACAAAAACAAACTGAGCCTAAATATTAAAAATCCAAAACAAACACACAATTTGTGTCTCTATTTAACCACCCAGCAAAAGCATTTAGTTCAAAGTGAATTTTATTATATGAACAAAAAACAGATAACGATAACAAATGCCCCACACGCTTATAATATTTCACATGGGCTCATTGAAAATTCCTCAGATGTTATAAAACTCAATCAGACCACACAACAAATTTTTCATCTGTGTGAGAATTTTCAAAAATAATCATTAAACGCTTTTTGGAAAGCGAGCCTCTAAATCCTAAATTTTTGTTTCATCTGTTTATGCAGCACTGAAAAGTCAAAGCATTTTGTGGAAAATAGTTTCCACACATTTGAAAAATTCAATTAAAAAATCATTAAAAAAAATGGGGAAAATCAGATCACACTGCAAATCCGACGAAGTTCAGGCTTTAAATGTTTCACTGAAAATTTTGGAAAAGTCCGAGAGAAAGAAAACAAACAACACGTGGAGAAAAAAAAAGAGAGGACAAATGTTTGAGTTTGATCTGCATGTGTGTGTGTGTGTGTGTGTGTGTGTGTGTGTCACAGAAAGTATGCATGTGTGCATGCATATGTAACTGTTCGTGTGGGGGTGGGGACTCCAGGCGCCAACGTTTAAACGAGCGTAAAGGTGTAAATTTATTTTCAAGCACCTGCGTAGTTAACGCTAACACTGTGGTCTGACTGGTGCCTAAATGGTTCAAACTGAAAGGCTGCCGCTCATTCATAAGGTAACGTGTGAGTGAGAGTGAGAGCAGCACAGAGAGTAAGAGGTGAAGGTGGAAGGGCCTCAGTGAGGAAGGAAGCTGACAGTTGACAAGAGGGAAACTTCCTTTAGAGAAGAAGCGGGGCCTCGAGTCAAAGTGAAACCTGTCGATAACCAATGATCTGTCGCTCTGAGTCTGCAGCTCAATGAACAGTGACTGACTGAGTGGAAAAGTCTTTCACAGCCCAACACACACACACACACACACACACACACACACACACACACAGATATAAAGAGTTTCTAAAAACTTCAACATTTCTTCAACATAAAGTTTGTGATATCTAAGTTTCATCCATCACACCTAAACTGCAACATATTTTTACGTTGTGGCACTAACAAGAAGATTCGTGTGTCGTCTACGCAAAAACACAGACGCAGAGAACAAGAAGAGCAACAGCAACGTGTTGCGGGAGCCGGCGCTGGACAAAGTCTCCCAGAATTCATTTTAGAAAAGCAAACGCGCAAGAAGACAACATGGCAAGGAAGAGAGCTGATGCAATCTCATCGCTTGATTTCAGCAAGTGTGTGTGTGTGTGTGTGTGTCAGCGTGAGACAGGCCAAGGGTGCATGAGCATATGACTGTGTACGTGCGTCTGTGTGTAACAAACACTCCCACAGGCAGGTGTGTAGAGGGCAGTTTCCAGCTGCAGCCTCTGGCATCTCTACAAGGACACCCATCATGGTACCCATCGTGGCACCCACACCCAGCACCGAGGCTCTTTGAACTTACTTACATTTAGCCCATATTTTAAAGATTCAAAGAGGTGTGTGTGTGTGTGTGTGTGGGTGTAGGTGTGATTTTGACCTTTTGTTTTGCATTTTTATTAAAAGGTTTTACTGGTTTTACATCTTCAAAAACCAGTCTGTGTGTGACGGCTTCATCGTTAATCTTTTAATCCTACAAAATAACTTAATGGTGTTGGTATAATCACGCTGTTTCCAGCTGGGCACACAAAAATACTGACAGCTAAGTTTCCTACGTGAAATCACTTTCACCGGACGCTCGACTTTTTCTTCCCAAGATTTCCCAGACGAATAAACATTAGCACATCCGACCTGAGAGGTCTTTTTCTATCTAAAAAACGGGGAGGTTGAATCATGTTGATCAATCGTTAGACACCGAGAAGCAGCCCTCTCTTTTGGCTAGTGCTCCCTATGAGATCAGGTAGGTAACAACCAACCAACCAACAACAGTGCATCATGAGAGATAAAGCAGAAAGGAGGTTTTTGTGGTAGACAAGAGTTCATCCCGTCCTGTGAAGCAGGGCAGAACATGTTCATGCCCATAGTCATCCAGTGGAAAAATCCAGGCCATTAATCATTATGAAGACTATTACAGCAGAGAGAGGAGCCAAAAGGGGGAACAAAATGTGACAAAACCTCTGTTTTTAAATAAGGTCCGTGCAAAGTACTTCAAGCGGGACAAAAGCAAGTCATCCTCCGAAAGCGCCATGTTTAATTCAAAGCCACCTCTGACTCTGCGTGACCTTCCTCGTAGTCACAAAGAGGAACAGGCAGGATCCACACAAAGGGACAGAAATTACCTGAATGCCACATGACGACCCAAAAGGTCCCTCAACCGTCAAGTCCTGCATTAACCCTTTCATGTGCCATAGCTTGCACATCCCACATGGTACTTTTGGTGAGCAAACACGCGCGTACGTACACAAGCACACACGCGCGTACGCCCGCTGAGGGTTACTCACCCGATGAGAGAGACCATCTGCTCCACTATGTGCCTGCTGAAGGTGATGATCACAAACAGTTTCTGTATGACAAAGAAGAAACACACAGAAAGAGCGAGTCAGTAACTGAACCATGAGGTCACTGCTGGGGTTCAGAGCAGGGCAGTATGTGCATCACACACACACTCACCCTACCCATTATGACCTGGCTCATGCCTTGCACCACTAAGGCGGTTTGATCTAAAAGCTGCTTTTGTCATGGAGGGTAAGACATAAAAAGCCCGGGCTCTATGACACATGACCAACACAGTACACTAGGTCAGCATATCACAATGACTGTCATAAGAAGTGTGTGTGTGTGTGTGTGTTTGTGTGTAAAGAATGGATGGATAGATGAGTATAGGAATCAAAGGAGATGTGTCATTGCTTCAGAGGGGGTCTGGAGGCTGACTCCAGTCCGTCTGATTCCTGCTTAGTCACTGGGCCAGAATGGACGGGCAGATGACTGGCAGCTATTCTTTGCTCCTATCAGTCCCGTGTCCTCCTTGCAGGGGTGCAGAAACATGCACCCACCCCAGATTTTGCAAGGTCATTTGCTTGCCCTCTTGAGTTGCTGTAGGTTGCTGTACTCTCATAAACACACGTGTGTTTTGACCACTAAAAATGTGGTTTGATCCAGTAACCTCTAGGTTGTTTCTCGCGGGTCCGTCATTACAAACTCATGTCGTGCAGAAAAGAATTGTTCAAACCCGCAGGACCTTATTTTAAATTCTCGTCCAAATCCCATGTTTTCCAAAGATACTAAATATATACTGCTGAATTACAGGGAAAAGTGTATGATACATGAGACATCTAGAATTTTCCATTTTATATAATGACAGAGCCATAAAAATGTCATCTTGGATTTAAATATTTCATTCTATTTAAATGAGCAGCTTCAATTAGAATATTTAGTGTAATGTGCAAGTGTCTAAATATTTCTTATCTGACACAGCGGTCAAACCTCTCATGTTACGTAGGTGTTGTTAATAATTTTATGTATAATCAGCCTCGTGATAAGCAGAATATTTTTCAGGATGCTTTTGCAACAGGTTACTGATCAAAGGAAATGAAACACTACCTTTGTGACGTGCAGATCTGCACCAATCCTGCTGCAAACTGACCTAGCAACGGTGCAACGAGGACCACAGATAATTTGCAAATCAATTTAAAAACCACAAAAGTGTGAATAAATCTAAAACTGTAGGAAACACGCAGAGTAAGACACTATAAGTCAAGAGAAATAATACTCAGAGCGTCACTTTACAGTTACGCTGAAGATATCTTGGCATCAGGATGCCTCAATGATTTTAATTAAACGTGACAGCTTTTTTTTTTTTTATTGCTGCTCAGTTACACTGTTGTGTTATGTAACATGTCACCGAGTCCAAACACGTAGTATTATTTGGTTGTCTTTAGATTTGTGTGGGTATTAAGCCTCTGGACTTCACTGAAGGTTAGACAGAAGACAGACGAACAAGAGAGTGGAAATAAATGTCAAAATGTTGGCAATGCCACACAAACAGCTCAGTTGGTAGAGCAGCCGCCCCGTGTACGAAGGCTCGGGCCAGGGTTCAAATCCGACCTGTGGCTCTTTCCCGCATGTCAATCCCCATCTCTCTCTCTCTATGTTCCTGTCACTCTTCAAGACGTCTCTGTCAAATAAAGCTCAAAACCGCCCCCCAAAAATATCTTTAAAAAACAAAACAAACTTATAATTGACATCTGCTACAATAAAAAAAACTTGACATTTGCTGTTGTACTATTTCTGAGCCTCGCGGAAAATAAACACGAGACGTCACAGCGAGTAAATCCTCTCACGTCAACGTTGTAAACTTCAGTTAGGAGTTTTGAATGGGGATTTTGTGCACCCACATCTTCTTAACAGACACTGATGACTGATCTGCCATGCCACAAGAAGGAAGCAGGAAGGGACAGCAAGATGGCCGACACAGGAAAGCTGACTAAGATCCCCTAAATGTGTCTGCTCGGAAACAAACGATGACATGGTCTTTGACTGGCTCATTTCAGAGAATGCTGATAAGAGCTACGTACATCCCAGTCATAACAAGTTTGTCTCACACAGCCAGGCAAACACAATAACAAGGGGGAAGCAGTCAGTTCTCAATAGAAAAGGAACATTCGTTATCAAGAACCATGAGGTGATCTGAGTGAATTGACAGTAATGTGGAAGTGAGAGCGTCCTGCTTTTAGATGTCGTGTTGTTGCAACTCGATGCACGAGATTAAATGTCAAAGGGTGGAACAATAACAACCTTTTCATTTCACTTTTTTTTCTAAATGAAAATCCACAATCCTCTGCCACACCTCGCAACTCTTCTGTCCTCGGGAAAAAGAAAAAAAAAAATCACCTATCTCAAGGGCCTGACGTGTGTTTCCATGACATCAGCCCTCATTCTCAAGTGACCTGCTGCATCACAAAAGGCGTAAACCATTCAACAGTCGGACATTCAGACGTAAGGCTTACGGAGCATAAAAGGCAGAAGTAGTTCTGTATTTAAAAAAAAAAAAAAGCCTTTCCTTGGAGACTGCTGCTGAGAACACACCTGAAGCACAGGTACAAACCCAGATCAAAAACACGCTTTGAAGCACACACATATATACACACACCCACACACCACAAGCCTCAAAATCCCCTTTTGTTCCCTCTTGGCCCATGAGGGAAGAACGTCACCTGCTCTCCAAGCGTGCTTTCTTCTAATACTTCTTGTTTTCTGCTGAAACTACTGATTCATTTGCATTTAAAGCAAAAAGAAAAAAAAAACCTGGGCTTGGGAAAAAACTCAAACGAGCAGCTACCTGACAGAACCAGGTGAAGTCTTTCTTTTCTTTGAGAGACTGGGACGGACACACCTCTGTCAGCGGAGGCCCCTGGGACCTCTGGGTGTAATCTGGTATGGTGTGTGACTGTGTCTACCATGCATGTATCTCACCCCCTCCACCACCTTCCTTTCCACTTCCCCCAAACTCTCCCTCTCTCTCCATCACCTCCCACAGACAATGTTTATCTGCTTCAGCTCGCACTCACTAGGTTCGACCTCCCACCTTTTTTTTTCTCAGTTTGGTGCAGGACAATACTTTCTGCGTTATGATAAGGAGTGAAGAGAAATGCTTTTGCTACCCTTTCGTCTCTTCGTGTGTCACAATGAGCAAATCCCAGCGTTTTCTTAGAAAACAGAAAGTCGAGCCCCCGGTGGTAATCACAAACATACTGCAAATATCTGGAAATCCTTGACGCAAATTGAGGATTTTCCAGGATTAGAAGAAACATTTGTGATGCCAAATCTCCCTCACGGCATGTTTTTTCTTCGAGGGGTTTTGGATGTATGTGTAATTTTCCTATAAGTTCTCGATCTGCTGCAGCAGTCTGACCGGTCTACAATGCACTGGAGGTGCTGCAGCTGCGATCACAAAATGGTTGACTCCCCTTACTTTGGCTGCACAAAATGGCCTCCTTACTACCAGCTGAGTGCAGTGCAGAGATGCTGAGAGTGTGATTCATTTTTTTTTTTAACTCACTCACACTCTGAACAGTATTAAAGATGTATGCAAATCTCAAACTTTGACACACACATATATATATTTTGTTGCTTCTCTGTAGTGTGGAACAGAAAAGATAACATAGATACATCTCCACTGCTGTGAGAGTGAGCTTTACCTGCATGGTAAGGCAAGTCTCAACTGCACTTTTCTCTATAAACAACATATCAGCTCTGGCATTATTTACATCCATATCCTGTATATTAATGAACAGCAGCAGCTCACCTGAATGTGCATTTTGATGACTGCTTTTCCGATGAGTGTTGCACCAAAAAAAGTCCAGAAGGGAACCAAAAAATGTCCACAAGTTATTCCTGCCAAGTCAAACAAGGGGTTTGGAATCTGTCGGGGAAAAGATAGAGATGATTAGACTTGATATTATCTAAATTTACCTCAAGAAATACAAAACAAATCATATGGAACAATATAGCACAATGTGGAAATCCACCAGAATTTATTCTACATCAACAGATACGCCTATACAAGGTCACTGATAGTGCCAGGAGAATATCTGATACTTATCAAACATACTTTTCAGAATATTTACTTTTTCTTCACATGTTGAACAATTCAGAAACTGCCTTTTCTTTTGATGCTTACGTGTCACTAAAGCATCACTGAGAACACGACAAAATGATTTAAACTCACTCCTTCGTGAGGGTGATGCATGTTTTAATTAAAAAGAAATGTTTTTGTGTGGTTTAACTTACAGAGGCACAGGCTAAAATCCCCAGGAATCCAACCCTGTGGATCAGTTTCTGCACTGCTACTTTGGCTCGGGTGGCAAAGTCCTAAAAAGAAAAAAAAAAACAGCAGAAGCGAGAAAAATGTGTGATTAAAGTTTAACCACAGACTTCCTGATGATCATCAAATGCTGATCACACACTGTAAGTATGTAAACTGTACATACATAGACAGATATACAGACTGTAGACAATGCTTTGTTCACAGAAGACACCTCAGACTTGCTTCACAGATTTTTTACTAAACAGCAAATTGCTAAAAAATATGAATTTATTCTTATAATTACTGCAGAGTTTTCTATCAGACACACACCATCCTGTATGAGGAAAAGCTACATTATGTCTGACAGATTCAGGCTGTTTAAAATGAATATGAATGATTTAGATTCATATTTCACATCATAAATTATCACAATAATTTCAGATAAATTTCAGATTATTCTTTTTTTTTATTATTGAAATCACACAAACTTTTAGGGGGCAAATTAGAGCAAAGATGTTTTTTGTGTCTTTTTTGTTTTTCTAATTTTTCTTGTGTATGTGGAAGAGGAATATCACAAACGGGTGTGAAATAAATGTGTGTAGCCAGCTGCGATGTTGTTTTTGCAGAGACTTTTTAATGACTGCTTTGAAACCCATTCGAATGTGACATTAAAACAAATGAATAATTTCAGATGCTACCCTAATTTAATAACATCTTATCATCAAGGATCTGCTTTTAGGATTTCCCACATCATCTCTGAATGATAAAGTGTCATATTATTTACAAATCACTGCCATCAAACCTTTTAATTTTATATCTAAAAACACACTGGGGTCCAGATGAAACGAAAAATGAGGGGAAACCCAGTTTTTACAATCTCTGCTTGATTTTAAATAAATGCAAAGCAGCAGCAGCTGAAACAGGAGCATTTTCTACCTCCTGTAAATGTGCCCTGAATAAAAAGTTTTAAATGATTATTAAGCAAGAAAACTACTGACAAACCAAATAATTAGACCCTCAAAAATGAGATGTACAGCAGTGCAAACTGTTAAGAACTTAAAAACATATTTATTTTAAAAGGACTTTGCATCAGAGTGATTTTCACTCACTCAGTCTTTCTGAACTTGTTTCTAAACCCTCTGAAGTTTTAGGAGCTTCATTTTAAATGATCAAAATCGTTAAAACTTCATATATTAGCATGTATTTTTTTCATTACTTGCACTGACATAATTTTTTAATTCTAATTTATCCACAATCACCAAAGTAAATGTGAAAAGTGTAAGTGATGAGGAACTCATGAAGGGGAAAAGCTGCCTGCTTGTGCATATTTATTACAACAACAAAAAATATGAACTTATCTAATAATAAATAACTTTTTAGAGGGAAAATATAGCTATTTAAATCTTTTAATAAATGTTACACTAAAGTCAAGCCACTACATTAAATTCCTGACTCTCCTGCCAACACAACTATCTTCAAGTTCACAGTTGAAAAAGCAGTGATTCACCTGCAACATATTTAAAAGAATTACATGGCTTGTCTCTAAACATGTTCCCTGATTGTGGCAGAAAGATAAACTGGTTTTAGCTCGTCTGTATCTTACCTCCAGTTCCAGATATTAATTCCTTTGTCACTGGGAATGTGAGAACAAGACAACAGACTTTGGCCATTGCAGTGACTCACAAATTCTTACTTTTTTAAGCTGCCCATGCTCTATCCTTCCTGACAGCTCCACAAAAGCCTCTTTTCACAGCAGTGACACAGATTTTTCCTCAATATACCTTTTCTGGGAAGAGGAGCTTTAATCTGTTTGGATTTTCACCTAAACTACTTCTGGGAACACAGTAGGAATGCAAAGGAAGCCCCCTGATCCAGGACCTTTTATATTTTTTTTGGATAACACAGTCATTGTGTAGGTAATTTATAAAATGATTACTTTAATACCATACTATAGGCATTGTTGTTATTACTGTTATTATTTATGCACAGAAATTGTGCTGGGTAGAAATCAAAACTTTATGACAACAAAAACAACAATAAGGACTCTGAAATTTTGAAATATTTGATGCGTGAATTTTTTATTTTGCAGGCCTTAAAATATTAATAATCTGATTGTTGTATTTTTTTATAGCCGTGCACTTTGTAATGTCTGTCACTTTTTGATGAATTCTCCTTTTTTTAATGATTTCTACATTTAAATGATCGTGAAGTTGTTGCACTTTTATGATGAAAAACAATAAAATTATTGTTTCTTTGCAAAGTTCATATAATTAATGTAACAATACTGCCTCTTTTTAGGCACTGTGAAGTTCTCCACATATTCAAGTAATTATAATTGTGTTATTTCGGATGCAGCATTAGTTTAACACAACTCTTTGTAGCTAAGCACTGTCTCTTTGACATCTAAATGAATATTTAATCCTTAAATGTGTGCTTAATTTATCCTTACATAGAATTATGCTCAAAAATAATAAGTTATTTTTCTGCCTTCTACTGTAACAAATCTGTATATTATAGTTTGCAATGGCAATATGAAATTTTGTCGATGTTTTATACCAAGAGAATCCTTTTCACCCCTTCATTTGTAACTTCAAACTCATTTTACATTCATGTAAAAAACTCTGAATGAATAACTGCAAATGCAGTTTATAATAAAAACTATATGAATATGGCTTTTGTTCTAAAGTGAGGTAACCTCCATTAAAAAGAAAACACACACTCTCTCACACTGACTGCTGATATGAACATAAATTTATGTCTTGCAGCAAACATCCACTTTCAGAATACTCAGACAACAGTTTATTTTTCCTGAACCGAATGATTTATGTTTTCATAATATTTCCTGACGTTTTTTTTCACGCAGCAAATTGTTTCCAAAAATGCATCACATTCATTTTTGAATGAAATCCTCACATAGTTTGCGATTAGTGGTCTGTGTTGAGTTATTTTAAGTCCTAATATGCCTTCTTCGTGAGTGTTTTCTGTATATGAAGCAAACTCTTTTTTTTTTCCCCCCCTCCACTGAAAACGGATTTTTATCACTTTTATCACAGGAGGAACAAAAGATGAACTGAATGTTTCATATGAACACACAAGAAAAAAATTGTTTTCTTCTAAAAAAGTAAGGCCTCCAACTCCAAAACACATTAATTTGAAAAAGAAATGAGGTGCAGGAGAGGGGCTGGCAATACTTGATCGTACCTAATATGGTCAACAAAACCAGTACAGTGCTGATGACATTCTTTACAGGGTGCAACCAAGCGGACCGGAAATTTGAGAGACATGGGAGGTCGCCTAATAAGGTTTTGATGGGGGGAGCGAAGGGACACAGAATCTGATTGGTTCACGATTTGAATTTCTGCCTCCACTGACGTCCAATCATGAAGGTTTCTCTTTGGACTATCCTGCAGTTTTAATTCTAGCCTGTCCCAGTGTGAGCATACATGTGCGTGAGCGTGCATGTATGCGTGGGAGTGTGTGTGTGTGTGAGTTTGGTGTGTGTGTGTGTGTTGCTCAGCTGGTGGGAGACAGAGAGGGAAGGAATGTGTATGGTTGGTTTACAGCTGAACCGCTGAGGACTGAGTCTGGCCCGGGGACACCTGACAACTTGCCGGTGTTGCAAGCGCAGTCAGAACCCTGCAGAACCAATCATCGCCATGGAGACGGGGCCCTGTGAATCCCATTCATTTTCTGACATCGTGACACATTGCATTGTTTACATTAGGTGCCGTAGTTTAGCTTTTTGGCTCATGGGGTGAGGGCGAGCGTGAAAATATCACCGCAGTGTGAACAAAGGGTCCCTGAGGAGATGAGGGGAGGGTGTAAAACAGGGTGTGTGTGTGTGTGTGTGACATTGTGACGCTGTGATTTACTATAGTTGAACTATATACTTGGACTCTCTCTCTGTTCTGCATTTCTAGACCCGGGAAGCGTCTATCTTGGATGGCTGGGGTTCAGACATCCAGACTCTGTTGTTGGCGGCTTATGGAAAATCACCATCTTTGCCAGGCAGCTTGCCAAGGTCCCCCCCCACCTCCTCCTCCTCCTCCTCCTCCTCCTCCTCCCCAACCCCAGTCACCGCCGGCCTGCAGGGCTGGGCTTAGCAGCAATTACATTTGGTAAGATCTTGTCAAGGGTGCAGCATCATTAAAACCATGGAGGTTTCGGTTCCAGGTTTGGCAGCTTGGCACAGATGCTTTACTCAGCAGTCTGCACAATCACCCCACATGGAGCCGACGTCTGCAAGGGAACAATACTCGCATTTGATCTGTTGTTTATAGGTTTGAATCCCCCCCCACCCACCCCCACACCCGCCCAATTCCTCATTTGAATAAGAAGATCATAAGTGCTCCTCAGAAACCACATTTTTACTGTTGCTGTCTCTCGCTCTTTACAGCATGTTCCTGCCATGTGTTTGGTGAACACATGTCACTTTGGTGTGAGAAATATCTAACTTTCCGGAAGATTTAGAGACTTGGAAATAAAAATGGGCATCATTACCAACATGAGAAAAGCTACCAGGTCTGTTTTGAGTTAATCACAGTAAATATACTGCAGATTAAATAATGTAATAAATAATAAATAACAACTGTGTTTGTCACAGGATTGGCATTAATGGATTAATTGATTAATTGGCAAAAAAAAAGACTTGGTGCAGACTAGAGAGGCATTTCCTGTATTAAAATTTCTGAGGACAAAGCCGAGTGAGCTCTAGGTTTAATATAATAGTTTGAATGTCTGTGGTTACAGATGCCAGGTGATGACAGTTATTAGAAAAATCCACAGGGAAAAACCAGCGAGACGACCGTTTTGAACCTGATACAGCAACCCAAAGCCTTCACAGAATGACGGCTCTTCACCTTCATATACTGACATACTTTTAATGTAAACAGGATCAGGTTTTTGGAATAACTATGACGGGGGCAGGTTGTTGTTTTTTCTTCTTTTTGTCTGTCATGCCCCCCTGTGATACATCTGTTTATTTTGGATCTGCTGAAAAGTTACTCGGAGGGTTCTCTCGCACAAAAAGCGGGCTTTTAATTGTGACAAAGCTGGCAAAGCAAACACTTTGTTTTCCAGTAGTCTTTGGTGGTGCTGATGGGGTACAGAGTTCAAACATAGACAAAAAGCAGGCAGCGACAAGGCACTCTGCTCCATGTGGAAAATTAAAGTGTCAGACAAGGAAAAATCTATGCATAGCCTATACACAAGTCAACACCCACGCACATTTTTTTCTCTCCCTCTCTCTCTCTGTGTTTCCTTTTTTTTTTTTTCTCAATGAAAGTCTTTCACACAGAAGACACACATCTCCGGAGCGGTCGCGAGCCCCCCGACACGATGACGGCTAAAGTTCATCTCATTAACTCCTGACAAGCCCGCGCCTGCTCTCTCTGGCACAGGAAGTGGAGTGATTAAGGGACTCTTGACGCAATAGAAGCTAGAGTCCTCTTTTCAAGAAATAAAAATAATTTAAAAATTCAAAAATTCAAAATCTAAGCTGGACACACACACTCTCTCTCTCTCTCTCTCTCTCTCTCACACACACATACACACACACAAAAAATGCACCCCTGAGTCCACGTTGACAAATTCTTTAACAAGCTGTGGTTAAAGGGAAGCTGGTTTTACTCTGACTCACCCCCCTCCTTTCAAACAGTTTACTGGAAATAAAGAGGGAGGAGGAGGGAGGGGGCACTTTCAGAGAAGTCACGTGACAGGGCCGGGCAAACCACAGCACAGAGAGCCTTTGAGTGCAGTAGGCCAGGGGGGAAGGCAGGCATACGCCCAGCGCAGATGGCCCTGATTTGAGTTACAGGAGATACGATCCTGGGAGTTGGCAATCAAGAATTCACAGCCTGTTAACCCCTTCCGTGCCGGATGAAAAAAAAAAAAAAAAAAAAAAAAAAAAAAACACAAGCCAGGAAACAACTTCATTATCAAGTTACAAGCAATCATGGACCCGACCCATGCAGGATCCTCTGAGGCGGTCCGTGTCGATACTGAGGATTCCTCCCCAGCACACGAGCGCTCTCGTACTGAGCTAAAAGATTTAAGAGGGGAAAAAAAAAGCTGATGTTCATGACATCAGCGTCTGGAGCCGTTAGAAAAGGCATGACTTCATTATTCTTGAATAGCTCTGTTGAATGAATGAAAAAAAAAAAAAAACCCAGAGTGCTGTGCTGCTGTGCATCACGTGCACTTGTGGCAGGAAGTTGGCACGTGCAGGCTGGGAGAAATACCACTGAGTTTAAGTCAAACTGCTGGCACCTACCAACCTCTGTGACTAGAGCGAAGGGGACGAAGTCAGCATCTTAATCCAGCTCTGCTGCCACAGGGTGGAGAGAGTGTGTGTGGGAGTGTGTCTGAGCATGTGTGTGTGTGTGGGTGTGTGGGAAACGGGAGGGGGGGGTCGGGTTGAAGGGGGTCTCACATCCTTGAGGACAAAAGTTAATCACTTCCTGTTTAATACAACAATGATCCAAAGATACCAAAGTGTCTCCAATCCAATCCCAGTGGAGTCCCCACTTTGGCCTACTACTATTGATTGTCAAGCTTTCAATCAAATCCACAGCTGATTAACGCCTCCGCGTCCACCTTTGAAAAAGGTGGCAAAAGGTGGAAAATCAGAGAGGTGTTGCGGGATCTCCTTGAGCGAAAGAGGGAACCCTGAGAAACATCCAGAGTAACGGTAAAAGCCCTGGCGAGAGAAAAAATGTTTCCGTATGCGGCAGGTCCTCGCTGGTGCTAGCAACCTGCCTCCAGATGCTGTCCAATCACATGAGCACACATTACATACATAAACACAGCTGCCAGATATCAGAGGGAGAGAGAGAGAGTAAGAGAGCGAGAGAGAGAGAGAGAGCAATGCACAGTGGGAAACAAAGAGTGCGTGAGAAAGAATAAGAGCATACGAGGAGAAGGACAGAAAAAGAAACAATGTCAGGGAGAGAAAGAGAAACAGAGAGAGAGAGAGAGAGAGAGAGAGAGAGAGAGTACGGCCGGGTACTCGCAGCGTCACTTCTAATCTGCCCTCGTACGGATGCGACACAAACAGACGATGCTCCTCCTGCGTCACACTGTTAGTTTGTTTGGGAAAAGACACGCAGGAGGTCCTCGATGCCGAGATGATCACTTAGACAAAATCTCCTCTTCGCCACGCAGCCTATCTGTCTCCCTCTACCTCTGCTCTTTTCTCACAGTTTCAGTGGGAAGCGCCACTTTATCAGTAAGTGATGTCAGAGCTCCACTCGCGCACATGTGGTCTGAACGTCAGGGCTGCTATTGGTGTCAACCTACCCAGCTGTCCATTAGTAATAGTGGACCTTACAGCAGGTGCTGCACTGCCGCCGCTTGTTATCAAGCGGGAAAGATTCCTCTCTGCACATTTTGTTGCGTCTTCCTTGTTTTCAGTTTTCAGTGTCTTGAAAGGGGTCACATCACTTTATTTGTGTGGGAGTCAGTTAAACCATGCATAATTGAAAAGTGCATGATTCCTCTTTAGAGTAACAACGCTCAAAATACGCACATATCCTATTTATGAGAAGTCTAGGGACTTCTAGTGCATGCTTTTATTTTGAAATATTATTGAAATGAGATACAGGATAAGGAGAGACAACTTAATATGTTTATGACAATAGAACGCTGATTGATACTGCTAAGGGGAATTGACAGTTTGTAAAATGTGGTCGAGTCAACGGCAAAACACTTGCATTGACGTCTGTAATTGAGCTGTGGTCACAAATGCAAGATGGTTCAATGTTCTGAGCAAAGAAAGTTGAAAGTTGTGTAGTAAGGACGTGAAATGAATGCAGTGATTCACTGATGATGTGTTCTTTAAGGTTTTGTCCATTAGTTCAGGTTTGCAGGTTGATGTGGGAGAGAAGAGAGTGATGATTTCAAGATGACAACGGTTAAAACAACAACCGGAGCAAATGTGTAGATATTGTAATCAGTATTTTCTTATCATATTTTTCAGCGTTTCATGTGTTTGTTTGTTTTTAACGAAACAGGATGTTGAGACGAAACGTAATGATTGAAAGAACATGATTAAAGTGATCTGACATCAGTGTAAAAGGATGACCTAAAATCTATGATCAAAAATTGGATTAAACATTAAAGTACTCCCCCCTCAACTCTACTATCGATATACAAACGGAGGTCCAGTTTTGAACTGTGTGCATTTGCTTAAAAAAACAAGAATATTGTATTAAAATAAATATAAAAAGACATATGAAGACAGACAGTTGAAAAATACACCCAGGAAAATGACGTTGTAAATCCGTATACATGACTTTTCCTTTTGTTTTTCATCTCTAATACACAAACATAGCCTAATATATCATTTCATATATATTTTTTCTTTTGGAATAACTGCATTATCACAGACAGCATGCCAGTACTGAACGATTCACATCAAAACTTTCTGAAAAGTAAAACTCCATCTGTAAACATAAATAAATATTCCTTCGAATGGCCGAGGAATCCCCTTCATATCTGGGTTATTATCATTAAAATAACAGGATTTCGTTTGTTAACAGTCTGCTACAGTTTATTTGCAAATACAAGAGTAAGTGAGTCTGTTGTAAAGTTCGAAACCATTTATGGATGCACTTGACCTGTCTGACTGTTTGACCCGAGCTGTTGGACAGAGAAGAACATTCCTGAGGATGAAGACTGTGTCAGGACAGACAGGTCTAATGAAAAGCTTTTACAAAACCACATGCATGTTTCCCCTCATTCCTCCTCCTCCATTCATAATCACAAGAGGGTGGAAAAATAAATATTTACACTGAGTTGTTAGGCATTGTTGAAACATTTTCAGGGATCTTTGATAGGAGAACATTTTTTTACAGGGACTCTCAGAATGAAGGGCCGGAAATGGCGGGAACATTTTACTTGAGTGCATCATTGCTGTTCTCTTAGTCAGAACGTTGTGAAAGCACTCAATTCCCACTGTACCGTTGAGACAGTGAGGTGGGGCTTGGTAATTGGTCAACACACACACACACACACACACACACACACACACACACTGTGGTAAATTTCAGGCAGATTGCTCTAACTGATACAGAAAAGTACCTGAACTGCAAAAATAAAATCGACAGCAAAAGCAGTGCGATTAGAAATGAAACGGTACGAGTGCCAACGGAGTGTTAAAGAACACGCATGCAAGTGCTAAAGAGCGGGGAGGTGAGAATGAAGTGAAGCAGGTAGAAGTAACAGTTACAGTTTAACAAGATGAGCGCTGTGGGGGGTTAGAGGGAGGAGGAGGAGGAGGAGGAGGAGGAGGAAATGAGAGGGGGGGGTTACATAACAGAGGGTGATGAAGGGGTTGAAGATGATGCAGGGGGCAGTGCGTCACCTGAGCAGACTCGGCCTGGTCCAGCATCTCCTCAAACCTCTGGTAGTCCTCGTCGTCGGGGTCGGCACCGGACAGCCGCGCCGCTCGGGCCATGAAGTAAGGAGGAAGCTCTCCTATCGCTGTACCTGCACCCTGCTCACAAAACCAAACACAGACACAGACGGAGACGTGTTAATCAGTGCTGCTCAGCTGCTCGGGTTTGTATCACACTATAGTCCCGTCATGCCGATAAATCAACTTATTTGTTATGTACAGTTTATTAAATCATATTTTTTTTTTTATTCATTGAGTAGTTTGGTTGTAAAAATGCAATATTGGTCTTGAAATAATGCTAATTATTTTAACACGCTTTGGTTTCTGGGAAGAGGGGTTTATGAAGCAAAAATATCAATATCTACTATCCATAAGGAGCTTGCACCGCTTGACGTCTGGGATTGTGCGATCAGAGCGCTTAATGGGAATAAAACGGAAAGGATTTACGAGAACGAAAATCCCACAGATTATTAAACGATCATGGATACATAAAACACAGGCCCGGGGAAGGTGAAAAACCAGATGCCACCTCTAAACAGCATATCAACGCACCGCGCAGCTAACTAACTCTGCTTCAATCTACCTCGGACATGTGGAATGCAGAGTTTCTGGAAAATTTAGGAAGTGCTAACAAGCTCAGGGGGGTCTAAAGGAACCAAGATATCGATATCCAACAGCCAAAAGGAGCTTGTGGCTATAAAGAGGTGAAGCCTGTGTGATTGAGGGGGGGGGGCTTAACAGGAAGAAAGCGGAAGTGATTCGAGAGAAATAAATCCTCAGCACTTGGTCGGTTCAGCAAGTTCATACCGCCAAAACATGAGGACGGGGGGAGAGAGGGGTGAGGGGGGGTGAGGACTACAGACTTAATTAACACAATGAAAACAGCTGCCAAGAAATGCAGTGCTTTTGGAGTTGCTCACAGCTCATTACTTTAATGTTTCCAGGCACAGGGGGAGAGTAGGGGTGCGAGGGGGGGTTGGATGAGAGAAGATGCTAAGGATACAGTTAGTGTAAGTTACAATTACAGATGGCATATGGATGATTTCAAGCCCAAACACATCCCGGACATCCTGCGAACCACAGCAATGAAAAACATGAAGCTCTTGCACTGAAATCGAGTTCTTTAGGTGAAAACACAGAAAATCGCAGCTTCAATCTCCCTCCCAGAAGAACATAACAAACTAATCACAGCCACATTACTTGTATGTAGCTGAATGGCTGAGCCAGAAGATGATTAGTGAGTTGTTAGCAACCATGGCAGCGACAACAAGCCCAAACAATCATTCTCAGGAGGCGGTGCTATCCCAAAACCTGGCAGACTGCATCTTTAATCTGGACACCCTGTTCTCTTGTTAACACTGCAGTCTTTGATGAAATCTGCCAGTTTTCTCTCATAATGGAGACGTGCCCTAATCTCCCTGGCAGCTGCTCCATTCAATGGCCGTGCCTCTGTTTGTGAGCGTGCATGCGCCTGTATGTGTGCGTTTGTGTTAAGGGGGAAGTGAAATACGTCCACCTGCACAGTGGTGGTGTTTGAAGTGGAGCACTTAAGGGAGCTGCAGGAGTGGACAGAGAGGCTTCAAGAGGAGCAGAAAAAAAGACAAAGAGAAAGGAGGAAAGCGAAAGGAGAGAGGAGGAGAGGCAGAGGGGAGGGGAATGTCTCATGTCTCATCGCCGGCGTATCGAGAAGATGGGAGGCTGGCAGGAGGAGGAGGAGGAGGAGGAGGAGGGGGAATGCTGGTGTGGGTGTTTGAAACCGTGGGCACAACAGGTGTCTCCAACTGTAGAGACGACGCTATGCCAGGCTGGGGTTACAGGGGTGTGGTGGTGAATCCAAGGGGATTATGTGGCACACACACACACACACACACACACACACACACACCCCTATATCACACCTCAGAGCACGGTTTCGCTGCTGGGTGCAGAGAAAATTTGACTCCAGTTTGAAACCAGAAAAATTAGCACACTGCACCAATAAATCAAACATACAGACTTTTGTTGCGTGCGGGATCAGTGTGTCGGCACACACACACACACACACGCACACACTGAACGAGGTGTAGATATATTATGTGTCTCGTATAACGGCATGAAGCTATTATAAGGGGTAAAAGGTGAGGATCACTTTTATTAGCTCTGCATTAGCATGTAAATATAGCGGGTCATGTTAGGGTTACAGGAAAGGGGATTAATATCGTTACTAAAAGGAACTTTGTGTTGCATTGTAGTCCAAATGTCTGTGTGTGTCAGGGTATGATTACCCAATAAAGTTTTATTACATGTCTGTGTGTGCATGTTTCCGGTTTTGCATTTCTATGTGCGCATAGTTAATGTATTACAAATAATAAGGAAGCTAGAAAGCCAATTACAATAGTGAGCAGCTTGTGGAAATGTCGCCTGATTCCTGTAAAGCACCCGGTAGTGAACAAGTTCCTTCTCACTGTCACCTCAGCCTCTTCCATGTTATGTAGAACGGGGAAACAGATAACAAAGAATGATGAACGGTGATGTCTCGTGTTCGTGACCGAGTTCTCTTTTCTAAATGTTCAGCAGTTCTGCCTTTCTCAAAGGGGAAAGAAAAAAAAAAACAGAAACTGCTGATAACAGCGGACATAAAAAGGTACGGCTGTACAAAGAAGTCTATAAAGGAGTGTGACTTCTTGATAATTCACACATATCTGTTCTTGTTGTTATCTGTCCAGTACCTGCATGCATAGCAAAAGTTATTGTCAGAGGTTTCATGGTAACTCTGAGACATGTGTGAGTCATTGATAAACCACCAGAGCCTCGGTCTAAGTGTAACCAAAAACCCAGGTAGACGGTTGTTTTTTTTGTCGTAAGGCCAAGTTTCAAAAGGAAACTCTTTTACAATTTAAGTTTGGCGTGTCATTTTGACATACTTCTACTGTAAAGCAGTAAAAACATTTCTGCTGTCTCTGAATTTAAAAAAGATAGAAGCATAAACTGAAAATATTTCATCTTTCTCGGCAGCCACAAGGCTGGTTAGAGGTGTGAAACCGCCAACATCACAATGGGGGAAATACACGGTTTGGGGTTTTCCAGGCAAATTAGTTATCAATGAACACGTCTGCACGCAGTGTGAATGCATATGTGAATGCATATCTTGCTTTACTGGTGGAGCTCCTGTGTAGAAAATGTAAGTAATCGATGGCCACATGTGACGTGATTCTTAAATTAGATTGGAGGCGCCACACAGTCTTTCACACGGCGCGTGGGCTGAGCTGAAAGATGATTCTTTGTATTAACACATTAATACACAGGAAGGAATTAATTCGTTTTAGAGTTACAGTATGAATTGGATGTTAACCCTTGGCATGTATAGCTCGACCCTGCCTAATAATTCCTTTTAAAAGACATTAGATAAAATTAAAAATGTGTTCTGGTCAATCTGAAACCAAGAGGGTCATTTGGAAGATCTGAAGTTTTCACCTGACAGAAACAAGGTCACTTCAAACTGTGGCCAAAACTGAGCCATGAGAAATGAATATAAAAGCTTAACTAACTGTGTAGATCCTGCACACCGCCTGCTCTTCAGCTGTTCTGCTCTACAGTATGCGCAGCCAGTGTTTAACAGGCACTCACCCACATACAAGCTTCCAGGCGGACTTTGGAGATAATCGTCCAGAGAGTGATGCTTCCCTGGACAGCTGCCGACCCCACCAACCCGTCCGCCCCCGCGGCCTCCACGCCCACCTGCTCAGCATCAGATCCAGGTGCTGGTGCTTCGTGGTGGGGACAAACTATTTGGTCTGGATAGGGCGGCTCGGGGAAATCCACTGAGCCACATTCATAGGCCGCCAAGGTCACTGATGCTATGTGTGGTCCCTGAGAAATAAAGCGAGAAAGACAAGAGGAGCAGCGATAAAGGAAGATGAAGAGAAAAAGGGAGATGAGTGAGTGCACCTGTTGGAAGTAGTTTTGAGTCAGGGGGAGACCCCTTTGTTATTAGCATAGGGAGAAAAGGGAGAGAGGTGACTCAAATATTGATTGATATCATAAAAACAGTTATATGTGGGCCAGTATGTAGGCTGTACAGTAACGGAAATCAGCAATAAAAGTGAAGGTGGGTTGTTTCCTTTCTCCGTGAGTTAAACAGGCCATTAGTAAATGGAGAAAAAAAAACACATAACTATGATTTATCTGGAGCGTTATGCAAAAGGACGTTTCAAGCTGTTTAAAAAGAGAATCAAAGTGTCAACGGATAAAGAGTGGAGGGCCCCAGGTGGAAACAATCAAAGGTGGAAACCAAAGCTGGGGTATAGAAACCATTTCCCTAGTCACCTTTCCCAGGTGACATGCACACACACACACACACACATACGAGGGGGTATATGTGCGCCCACATGAAAGCAATAATAATTAAGAAAAGAGCAGCAGCAGAACGAGAAGAGAAAACAAAACTCTTCAGACTCTCTTCAGGCAGAATTTATTCATGTTTGACTGTTCTTCTTGTAAGAAAGAGACATTAGCATACTTAAAGGAGCCGCAGTCTTTGATAGGGGCCTGGTCTGGTTTACATTTCTGGCTCTTGTTTATTTACTCGTTTCAATTAGGCTTCCAGTGAGAAAACAGACGACTCAAAGGAAGGAAGAGGAGTGCAGGTTGGATTTCTGGTGCGTGGTGAAGGTTTATTGAGCTGCTGGCTTTTGTGTCCTTGACTCGACAAAAACCTCTAAAATCATCATCATCATCCTCATATCCAAGGCCACACACACACACACACACACACACACACACACACACACACAACCACAATTAAATTTGAAAACACAGAAAAACCCAAATGAACATATCAGGAAATCTCTATTTCAACACGCTTTTGAGACCAACATTGGTCACTTGAAGTCTCTTTTCTCTAATTGCACCTATATTATGTTAAACATGAGCAATTTAACGTTCCACTGCATCCTCACAGAAAAAAGATTGAAATAATTTCTCATTAAATGGTCGAGTTTCATTTAACACGCCTATTTTATGCAGCACACCTGTTTTCAGAAGTTATTTAATTTCCTCTTTAGGTCTAAGCAAAAGGTCAAAATGTGAGCGCTGACTCGCTCGACAGAAGAAGAGTACAAAAACCAAAGATTCCTGTAAAAACGAGTCTGCTCCTGCAGCATAAAATCTGTTATCTACGTCTGTTGTCTGAGAGGAACAAGGAAACCATTTGTATAAACGGCCGTTGGTCATTCTACACTAACTCATTATGACAATAAAGTTGATAACATCATCTGAGAGCACAATGTTTGATTAAGTTTTATACTGAACAGGATCCAGTCAGGAAGAAAAGGTCGTGTAACTTTGCATTTCCTCTGTAAGAACACACGTAACGCGCTGAACAACGCTGCACATGGATCTGAAATGGCACCGATGATCAAACAAGTCCGTAACACAAAGTGTGATCCCTGCAAATAAAGGCAGGTCCACAGAGTGGGCCGATGTGAGCTGGCCCTGTGTACTCTTGTCTATTCCATGTGTTTACAGTCTCGCGTGTGTGTGTGTAGGAAGGGTGCTCCCAGTGACGCACAGGGGCAGTTTGACATTACGCAATGTAGCGGCAAAATCTGGCAAAACCTGGGGTGGGGCTGGAACTTCCGGAGCTGCATGGGACAAGGCAGGACAGGACGGGACGTGGGAGGGCAGGACAGTGGTGTGTGAGGCAACAGGAAACAGCACTGCCTCCTCTAGGAACAGTGCACTCCCTTTAGATGACACAGATTAGTTTCTATACACACGGTATTAGGAAATAGGAACAGCCGCATATGCATTAATGATCTAAAAAAAAAAACTCCCAGGATTTTGCGTGCATGCTTGTTTTCTTGTAAAAGCATTAGAAAAATGGGAACATTTTAAGTGACCCAGAGGGAGAAGTCAAGAAACTCCCAGCACTGACCCAGTCAGACTGGATACTCCCCAGCCTCATGTCCTCCCCACTGACTCTCCAGTGGGAACACGCTGCCCTTACATCCCCACACACACACAGACACACACACACACACACACACACACACACACACACACCATATTCCTCCTCTTGCTCACCCCTTTCCAACTCTATCTCAGGTAATGTGTGTTTACCAAACACACACAGAGAGCCTGCCAACAGAGAGTGTTGCGTGACTCGGAGTACCTGCTCTCTCTCGCTCCTGCTCTGTGTCTAATGCTGTGTCACTGCTTCTCACCTTACACAAAAGCCCAGTCATCTCATGTTGTCCAGGTGACTCACTATTAATCTGCAGCCCAGCCCCGAAAAACGTTCAGGTAGCTGCCGTCTATCTCATTTCATTTCTGACATGATGACACACAGGCACAGGAAGGCGTCGTTGATGATTAATAATCAAGAGAAAAGTAGAAAATACATTTATTTTTCTCTCTGAGAGAAACTATTGTTCCACCTTATACACGGTTTACTCTAAACAAAGCAGTGGTGAGAGTCTACATGTGTTTGCTATCCCACCTCCAAACTATGTCTACTTTGAGATTTGCCTAATGCTGATGATGTTTGCAGCCACTAAAATACACATGAGTACTGACAGAGGCACAAAGTTCCTCTCTCTGACCCGATGGGATCCACAATGGAGACAACATTGCTGGCATTCCTGTGGCGACCTGCAGAAACCAATGCCTGGACTCCAAAACGAGTGGGATCCCCACTTCTGGGTATGAGTGCATCCAGACAGACTCTGAGGAGACTCAGTTTGGAGAGAGCACACGGTCAAAACAGAGAAGTACTGTCAAACAACCAAAGTATGATATCAGTGTGAGATATTTAAAGGAAAAGTTCCCTAAAATTAAATCAAATCTTCTTGCAGAGGCACACACAGAACTAGATTTATCTCTTTAGGGGATGCCGCGTGATTTTAAAACCTGCGTTGGTAAATGATTTTAACCTTGTCCAGAGAGCATATGTGGGTAATATTTCACTCTCGTAATAATCACAGCTGCAATTACCTTCTGTTTCTCTGCAAACTTGCTGCTCATCCTCTAAATTAAATCCCGCCTGGAGTGACGTCCTTAAAGTTAATCTCAGTTTTCTTCCATGGGAGGAGTTGCTTGTCCTCCTACTTTTTTTTTTCTTTTAATCAGTTCAGTGAAATCTTATTCCTGAGACAGAAACATATCACCACCAGTTTATAGGCATCAAATAGGCATAGGTGTAATGGCACCTTCGGGTACTGCTATTCTCTTTTGGCTAACCCTGCAGAAAGTCCGTGTCCATTACATCCTTTAATTTCCCGATGGTTAAAACGCTGTCCAGCATGATGAGTTAAATTACTGAGGAGGACAGTGAATACTTTATTTCCCACCTCCCTCTGCAGTGCTAATGACTTCTAAATTAGACTTCCGTTAAAAAAGGTACCCTGCAGAGTGTTTGACCACTTGGAGCAATTTTTTTTTGGATGAGTGTGTATCCATGTTGTCAGTATTGTGCATGAGGATGCACATACATACGTGGGAGCACACGAAAGCACGTTATTAGTTAAAGTTGTACAGTTGTTATGGTGACGCAAAATACAGCAAAGAATCAACACATGCAGGAAAGAAGACTGTAAGCTGGCTAACACGCATGTAAACAATACTTAGAATAAATATTTGCAAATGTTTTACGAGGAAGGAAAGACATTTGCATTTCAGTGAGTAATGCTGAATAATTCAGTAATCTGAAGCAGCAAAGACATCACATTTTCTAAAAAGATGGCCACTAGATTTCTGAGAAGTTTGACATGGTGAGGTTGAACTGATAACAAATTATTTCGCCGTGTAGTTTAACTTGTTCCCCGTCCTCCTCCCCTGACAGATATTTGCAATGAGCACGGCAGTTGCCAAAGCACATGAACGGAAAGGAGCTTCCTCTCGGTGCCACAGCAAGAACAAAGTGTGCGTCAGTGTGCCTACTCAAGGAGGATGTGAAAGCTGGTTGGCCAATAGCTGGTGTTGAGATGAGTTACTGACACAGAGAATCGACCACCTTCTCTGGTTCACAGGATCAAGAACCATTGTTAGAATAGTCCTGAATTAAACAGTTGATATATAAAACGATACTTGTCTTTGTGTGATGTTGTGCGTCACAGTGACAGTTATTTGCATTAATGTACCAGTGTAGGCGTGATGACTTGAATTGTACCGAAGCTTGTGCAAGAAGGGGGCTTTTTTACACTTTAAATTAAAATTACTGTTTCACTCTGAGCGTAGAAACACATGATAGCAGATGAATACACTCATGATGAAATTTCAAAAACCAGTACATTCCCAATAGGAAGCAGTAGCGCAACAGTCAGATGTCAGAAATACATTTTAAAAGCCACTGAAATGTGTCTCGGCATGCGTTACCAATTTTAATGTTCTGTACTAGGCTCCACTCTGAATTACCAAAGATCAAATAGATGCAAATTGCAAAGGGATATATGAAATTATATGATCCCTAATGTATTGTTTTTAATTATGAGACCCTACCAGATGGAGTCCATAATCGTCCCAGCCACCAGTCATGGCGCGGACTCATGTTAGTTTATGGTGGCAAATGTAGTTGCTTCCGAAGCCCCAAACCAGACATTAATGGGTGACCATAAACTGACCAGTTCTCAGTGACCACGACCACAGGACAGTCCAGTCATTAACAGGTCGCTGTGGTTGTCAAGGGCCATTTAAGCACATTAGACACGGTCCGGCTAGCATAACCTGTTAACCGCTTCTTACAGTGGGAGACTGCTGGAGGCCGAGCAGGACAAACATTAGAGGTTAGTTCGTTATGAAGAAGCCCCGGTCAGGATCTCTGAGGGAGGTAACAGAAAGCTGGACTGAGGCCAGTGATGGAGCAGAAACAGAGAGGAGGGGCAGGGGGTGTTTAGAAGTGGGTGGTAAGCACACACACACACACACGCACACACACACACACACACAGGGAGATGCTGGAGGTTTGAGGGGCTGATCCCAATGATTTATCCATGTGGTCTCACCATATGACTTCATGTTTAGAAACCTCTCCCTGACTAGCAGACAGACACACTCACCCCCCACTGAGTGATGGATTATACACCAAACAAAGACATCACTTTCATTCCAATCCAAAGTATCTGAAAGGGATTTTATATTTATTATATAAATTCAGGACTCATAATGACCTCATACTGTACACATCACACATCAAAGTCAAATCTAACGTGTGAACATGTTGTGTTCATCTGCAATGACTTTATTTGCAATAACTAATCATAACCGCTGATTGTTTTATTTGCTGATAAAAACACGTTTAGTAAAAGTTCATCTGGAATTCTGCTGACTTCATCTGACCAGCAGAAATATCAGGTCCAATGTGGCAAATAAATAAAAATCTGAATGAACCGAAAATTATTTTACGAAGTACTGTCTGAAAAAACAAGAACATGCAGAAATAAACCTGCTCTGTGCTTCATCTACAGTTAAATAATTACGTGTGTATTAATAAAATGTGCACAATATATAAATGTATAGAAAATGTAAGTAAATTATACAAAATTATTAACTGAACAGATTATAATGGGAAGCCTTTGTCTCTATTTACTTAAATTTACTTTCTATTTTGTTTTGTATCATCAAAATCAGAGCTGAAGTAATTTGATTAATTCAATTAAATGAAAATCAATAGTTTAATTTAATAATGAATCTAGTAAAAACATATTCTCTGGTTCTAGTTTCTTAGTTGTGAGTCTGTTTTTCTTTGACTTATAACTGAATATCTCGGATGGATCAATTTGAAGACATCGCCTCAGGCTTTCTGACATTTCATGCATCAACAGAAAAATCAGAAAGAGAAATAATCGTTAGTTGCAGCTCTAATCATAAAATACAAAACTTAGTATAATCAATTACAAACACTGAGGTATCTTATTGTACATTCTTTTTTGTACAGTGTGTAACGGTGCTTTGGATGAATCACTTCAGAGGACACTGGGTGTACATTCCTTCTTTGAGCGGGTTTCATTTTTACAGTTAAAACCACCGCAAGGAAACAAAACGTTAGCCCCCGTAGAGAAAGTCCACAGAAAGTCCATCAGAACAAAAAGAAGGGTGGTGTGGAGGGTGTGTGAGGTTGTGACGGGTAACTGAAAAGCGCCAGTGATCCTTCTGATGAAATTCGTAACAAATATTTACTTTAAAAATTAACTTAAACACCTGAAGTCTGCCAGCAGCACTCTGGTCTGGTCCGGTCAGGTTTAGCTTGTTGGTGCCATTCCAGACTGGCTACACACACTAAGCCCACTTTGGCCTGGGTCTGGCTTCCTGTGGGCTATGTGTGTGTGTGTGTGTGTGTGTGTGTGTGTGTGTGTGTGTGAAAGAGTGTGTCTTTTCAATGGTTATTGTACTTGGTATTAACGGGACTCCTGGGGCCTCCAAGACACAGACAGACTGACGCATGCCTCGGATGGCTGGAGTGTGACAGTTAAGATTGAGAAGCCATTAGAAAAACACACACACGCGCATTTACACATCTCTCTGGTATTCATCTTTGAAGGGGTTTGGTGATGAGTAAGTCATGACACTCGGGCAGACCTATGTCTCCAACCTCATGAGGAGAATAAATTACTTAAAATTCACTGATGAAAGCAATTGTGCTCTTAAGTCTTGCCGTCATATTTTTTTTTTTTTTGTGGAAGGAAGTAAAAGCCTTTTTGTGGTATTTTCATATTTCAACCTAAAGTTGGATAATTCCCCTCACGAGCAGCTGCAGATGCATAACTTACCAGTGTAAAATTCCCAACCAACATATCTTTATGGTATGTAAGCAATACTGCCCCTTCAGTAGTGAGAGGATCAAATCCAAACGATAAAGTTCTGACACAGTATCTAGATGTGCTTAAAAATTAATGGCTTCAAATTGAATTTAAGAGGTACTGAAGTTAAAGTGAGAGATCCGTTACTGCGAGCCAGTGGTGAGTCAAAGAGTAGCTTTACAGCTTTTCAAAGAACCACTGAACTTGATCCTGATGTGTCACTCATGTTCCGGGTAACATGCATGCAAGGTATCAATTCGCACCTTGGCGAACAGAGGAGGCATTATGCTATGTCGAGTCATGCTGCAAAGTCAAGAAAAATTCTGAATCAATATCTTGGCGATGTTTATATAGTAAGTCCACACTCCATCGGAGTGAATTCACTTTTTGAAGGGCCGACGCAGAGTCTTATCAGCTCTGAGTTCAGATGCAACTCTCTAATAAACTTATCACGAGATGCCAAAAACAACACAACAAAACAAACACTCGTGAGTGCTGGAAATTTTAGTCCAGGTCATACAAACCAACAGTAGTGTGTGAGTCACAAATCAAACAAAAGCAACCAGGTTTCTGTTGATGTGAGGTGCTCTATTGTTTGCTCATGGGATTGTAGCAAGGTTCGTCACCAAAAGAAAAAGCCAGACAATGGTCAGGTGAGTGTGGGGTAGTACACCACACACACACACACACACACACACACACACACACACACACCACACACACATACCAGCCCTTTGTCTGATAGCCTGCCATGCTGTGACCGAGTTTCCCTCACCCACATATTCTTGTCAGACTGAACGTGTGGGCGGACTGTACTTAACTGTGTAACGGCATATGAGCAGGAAAAGTTTAAGAACCTGAGCAGCAGTGTGTGTGTGTGTGTGTGTGTGTGTGTGTTTGAGTGTGATAGTAACAATAATGCAGGGACAGTGTGTGGAAGCCACACTCTCAGACCTGCTAGGCGCTTACAGCGATAGTTGGCGCTAATTAAAGCTGTGCTCCTGGTAATTGCCAACAGCCAAAACTTAATTTTAGGGGGTTTGCTGGGGAAAATCTGTATATTCTACACAAGCCTCCTCAGCAACCTATAATTTAGCAATCCTAAAAAAAACTGAATATAGAAAACTACACAATGTTCCTTTATTTAGTTGAGCCGCTGGTTTATTTTTTGAAAGACAAGGGACTGTAAATCATGAGTCATAAACACGCTACAAACATGGTTAGATTTTTTGTTATCCCATAGGATTGGTGGTGTTTGTTCCTCAAGTGGCTGCTGACATTCATGCTCCCAGAAAGACACAACATGTACACCTCTCACTCATAAAACAAGTCAAAGCCAAGAGGGAGAAAAAAAAAAAAGACTACCCTAGTTGCTATTATGTAAACAGCAACGTGCGCGGCTTCAATTATAATGACTTTAATTCTTTGTTGCTGTTGATTTAACGTTGAGCACAACAATTTTCATGCTGCCCATAATGACTTAATGGCAACAGCCATTACTGAAAGTAATTTAATGGTGGATGAGCTCTCTTCTAAAATATTTACAGCATTCCCAACCTTTCAAGAGTCGCATTCATCGCTAACCCCTTCTCAGTTGAAAGAGGATTTATGGAGGGCAGTGACACTAGTCGTCACTAGAAAACAAATACTTCAAAACCTAAGTGGGGATGAAAGCCGGTCCCACTCATAATTGTGATCTACACAGTTATTATGGCGGATACATGTGCAGGTGCAGGACTTTCAGTTTGCGTACATGTGCAATGATCCTCGCCTCTGCAGCCCCTGCCAAAATGGGATCTTTCCAGTGTTCCTGCGCGAGTTTATTGTTTTCATGGTCTGTATTATAAGTATGCACCCACTACGTCCTCCCTCAGAGCAGCTGGATGAAATACACTTGATGGAGTGCCAAAAAGTGTGCTTTTTTCTCCCCCTCACTACGCTTGAGTTGCAAGGTTTTGTCTTTCTCCTTTAACCAGTCCTGTCCATGTACAATGATCTCCCACAGTCTCAGTGGGATACAAACACAGAGAGGAGACACAGGGCAGCAATTGCCCATGTCAGGGAACAGCCACTTGTGCTCTGGTTTCATTGACTGGGAAGGTTTGACTGATCTCTTTGCTTTGCATTACTGGCTTTGCAGCCCCCTCTGCTGGTGGCTCTGCTGTACTCTCATAAATGTTTACTGCTGACCACTGAGGATGTGTGCTGTTAATGCGTGATGTATGGTCATTTATTTCTGCAAAACACCTATTAGCAGTAAACAATACCCACAGCAATTACACAGAGGTTAAACAGAAAACAGCAGTGCCCGGTTCAATGACGTCAGCGCTATGTCTGCAGAGAAATATGTGACCACACATTCTCTGTAACCAACGGAAATTAAAGGAATTACCTCCAATCAAGAAGTTAAGTCTTTTTAAGGAAGTCAGAAAAGGAACAGACACATGACAGGTGGGAATGGAGGGGAAGTCACATGATGAGTCACATGTTATGTCATGTGAAGATGGCACGACGGGATCTTATTGGTTATCAGAGCTGCTAACGTTCACGCCTTTCCACATCTTACAAAGAAGTGGGAATAACCAAAGAGCTGCTGATGTGATGTTACTAGAGTGCAATGACATGTATTTGTTAGCAAGTATACGGTTCACGCCACTCTTCAATATTATGATATGTATCATTTATTTTTTGGTTATTTAGCTGCCAAATGTTTTTAAAGAAAAGCTTTAAAACTCACTTCTGTTTTGCAGATCATTTAACCTGGGGCACAAAATATAAATCACGAGCTGTAGCCTGCATGTCAATAAAAAAACTGATAATATCATAATGATACAACAGTGTATTGATCAGTACTGACATTTCGGGTTATCACCATCTTAAGATCACTAGCACCATCTACTGATTGTTAACGACAATGACCTCAGTCAGTTAATTATTCACAAATACAATGAATTTATTAAACTATAATGTTATTCATATACCTAATTTGTATACACCATATGTATTACATATATTTTTTTTATTTAGTTCATGTTAGATTAGATTCTAATGTAAAATATTTAGCAGGATGTAATCTAGGGGTGCAAGTGCAACTCTCGATTATTATGTTATCACAATTAATCAGGTAGGGCTGCAAGGAACAATGATTTTCATAAACTGTTCATCTAATGAATTTTCTAGATTTGTTGTTTTAGTCGATAAAATGTCAGAAAATATTGAAAAAAAACGTCCTGCACATGTTCTCAGAGCCAAGGGTGACGTCTTTAGATGTCTTGTTTTGTCCGAGCAACAGTCCAGAATCAAAAGAAAGTCTGTTTATTATCATAGAATAGAAGTATAATTTATAATATATAAAGTTTTTTCCTGCTGGTCAAATAAATGATGGATCGACTGACTGACTGAGCTGCTGGTTTACTCAACGCCTCACAGTGAAAATGGCATTCAGTTGTTCCATCAAGCTGTAGGCTTCTGGATGAGAAGCGGTATAATTAAAGTTGAGTTGTAGCTGGTGTATATCTGTAGTGGTGCACTTGTATTTCACTTACAGGGTGACTGTGGTGGTGTTCTTTCCAACTGTTGACATGAGTGTAAATCAAAGTCAAGAGCTGGTAAACACGCTGCACATTATTAATTCTTACAGACGGGAAAGAAAACACTTTGAGAAAAGTTCAAGCTGCGAGAGTTACACTTGTAAGTCTGAAGCAACATCTTACCCAGTGTTCTGAAATGGTTTGACCCAGTTATATTTCACTGACCCAGTCCTAGTTCCTCAAAACAGGACAGCATGTCTGCTGGCACTGTTCACTTACCACAGCAGTTCTTAAAACTTTTTTTTATTATCACTGCCAAAAATCAGAAATATCTGTCGTCAGGACCAAGAAATCTACAAAATCACCCAAGAATCTCAATAGTTCCTTTAAACAGAGCCCTTCTACAGAAAAGAAGCTGTATAATTATAATCCTGAGGTCAGTTTTGTGCTTCTTACTTGTGGTTAAGGCTCCCAGTGAGGAAGAAAGAAAGCAGATACTAGATCAGACAGGGTTCTTTACATAAACAAATACAGTTAGACTAATAACTCAGGCCAATATTAGGCTACACTTATGGACGTTTCAGTACCAGATGATCAAAGACAGATGTAATGTAAGCAATAAATGATCCTTAGTGACAACAAAAAATGATCTAGGTGTCTGACCAGAGAATTAACTCCGGTGTGGACAAGTTGCATTCAACAGGTTCATGTCTGCCAGTCTGTGTAAGCCTGCAACGTTTCAACGTCTACAGCGCTGTCTCGTGGTCTGAATGTGGTTTCAGAGGCATTTCCAACCTACGACAAGTCTTTTTAAAGGGTAAACACTGAATGCTTAAAAGTGCTATTTTTAGCCAAAACATACAATATAAAAACATTTTATCTCAATATCCACAATAAAACATCACGCACTGGTGGATTAAATCCAAAAAAAAAAAAAAAAATATCCGCTCTGGTATCGGCCTTTTTAAAAAAAAAGAAAAAAGATATCAGTCAAGCTCTATAAAAAATGCACGACAGCAGCTCTAGCAAAGAGCACCAAGTTCTGTCATGAACCCAATGACACCACAACCTGCAGTAGCAGCCACACTCACTAGATGGTGACATCCTACTTTGAAAAACCCCAAGTCTGAAAAGCTGAGAGAGAGTACAGAAAAAACAGAAACTCTCAAATTACATTTGGGAGCGGCAGAATTTGGCTTTAAAAAAAAAAAAAAAACATCAGAATGGAGGACACGCACTTCAAAGTTTCCAGTTCAGCTCCACTGGGTGAGGGCACAGCGTGGACTCCCCTGGTGACAGATGGACTCAGAGCAGTGAAGATAAGCAGATGTTTTGGGACAGCAGTGGAGACCCACGCTCAAAAAACACCCAGAAGGAGTAAAGAGGGAGTAAAAAAAAAAAAAAGGAGGGGGACTGTGCGCAGAGGAGAGAAGGAGAAGGAGTAAAAAGGAGGAGGGAGAGAGAAAGTGAGAGTGAGCGGCGCAGTTGGGGGGCTGAGGAGAGTGGGGTGAAAGGAAAGAGAAAGAACTCCGAGAGGAGGAGGGAGAGTGTTTTTATCCTCATGTGCACTCAGTCAGAGGGGTCAGCGAGTGCGATTGTTCCTGGACTGCCTGTCAAAACAGTGCGGCTGCCACAGCGCCTATTCATCTCCGCCCCGCTCCGCAGACAGACCCTCACGTATGCATGTGCAAATGCATGAGGAGAAATAAATAAAAAAAAAGGAAAAAGCTCCTTAATAATGCTCTCACTAAAGCCTTAGCAACAACCCAACAACGGCATCAACAGAGCTCCTTTTAAGACCTGCGTCACTGCACCACCATCATCATCCACCGTGTGAGTGTGTGAGTGTGTGTGTGTGTGAGCTCTGACAGAAACATGCACAGGCAAGTGAAAAAATAAAAAGAAAGTGTGCAACTTGTCGTAGAAAGTCACATTTTCTTACCAGGTAGAGGAGGAAGGTGTGCAGGCCGGTGCCAAGACCCACCGATGACAGGATGCCCAGGCCGACCCAGTAGGCGCACCACAGTGTCTTCTTCTCCATGTAGCGAACATACTGCGGAGGCCAGAGAGAGGGGCGGTCAACCACATGGCAGAAACACATGCACACATAGAGTGTGAGGAAAAACAAGAAGGGGGTGAGGAGGGGGGAGAGAGAGAACAGACAGAGGAGGGGAGGGACAGAGACTGAGAGAGAGAGAGAGAAGGTACGAGAGTGAAAGTGTGCAAAACAGGACTGAGCTTAAAAAGGGTTGGAGAGGGCAAGAGAGCTGCAGAGAGACAGAGGAAAAGGAAGAGAGACCTTTGCAGACAGAGGCTGTTGTTGAGTTTAGAGGACAGAGCCCTGGGGTAGGAGTGTTCAGCACACTGACAGAAGAACAGCACCATTATTCTTTTTTTCTGTGGCAGGCAGCTCTTACACAACTAGTAAAGTAAAGTCAAGCCAAGTTCCTCCTCCTGTTCATCCACCACTGTCACTCCATCTATCACTGAGTTCACACCTCCTCCCTGGAGCCAAGGCAGGTTGTGCTCTGGAGGAAGCGTGGAGTGTGTAGATTACGGGAAGAAGGGAGAGGGGGTTGACTGGTAAAAAGAGGGGGGGGATCTGAGTAAGACTCCATTTCCCAGGAAACCCAGCAAAACAAAAACACCGCACACTGTCTGTCTCTTTGCTGGCAGGCTGCTGGGAAGTGGAGTGTTAGTCACGGCCGATAGTTATGTGTAGTTACTGAGAACTGATTACACAACTCTGAATAACAGTGAAAAAATGCTTCATGGCAGCAGATTTTAAAATACTACGGCTTATGGCAGGAAAACCACAAAAAGTGGGAACAAAAAGAAAGTGGAAGGGGTTTTAGTTGGACCCATATGCACGGTCTGCTGTGGTTGAATTTCACAGCTTCAGTAGTTTCCCTGTGGACATAAGAGATTAGCAGGTAGAACTGAGCTTTGTGGCAAGTTAATAATTAAACCAGCACACTCACACAAGCGCACACTTGTTCAACCTGATGTTTGTGCAGGCATCATTTAATAGGCACTCCTGCAGTGGGAATCTCTGTGTCAATAATTATGTGGGACAGTTGCACTATAATCAGACTTATTCACACATGCCACAGTGTGGGACCTGAATAGAAAAGCAGAACCTTAGTAGGACGAAGCGACAAATGTTTGGACAACCTGTGGACAGCAGCAGCAGCAAACCACCAACCCGTCCATGAACCACAGTCACCCCAATTAAGTGTATCACATTTATTGTGGAGTATTATGTGCTACCTGCATTCTGTGATTTAGACGAACAACCACCAACCAACTTTTTTGTGGAAGAACGGACTTCAGGTGCTGAACCTCCATTAAAAGGATGACTGTAATGTACTTTATTAGGGAATGTTGAGAGTGTTCAGTCACCTTCTGGTGTGCTCCTTCAATACAATAGGCAATGGAGAGGAGGATAAGCAGGATCAGCAGGCCAAACACAGTCTGTCTTTGCTGCCAGAGCCTGGGTGAAGGAGAAGGAGAGGGTGAAGGCGGAAAATGATGAATGTTAGTGTGAAGGGGGCAGAGATGAATGGTATGGTAATGAGTGAAGGAGGGGCAGAAGGGCAGATGAAAAAAGATTAGGAATCATTAGAAGCATGAGTGAGGCAGTATTAGTGAAAGGAAAGGATGCACTTCTTTGGTGGAGAGTGGGCGTCATTTTCATTTCAACTTTGGGGGAGAGGGACATCTGCTGGAAACTATTCAAGCCCCTGTAGATAAATTCTTCACCAACGGGGGCGACAGTAGTCATACACGACATGTACTGTATTTAACCCTTTGCAGTGCTTCGCATGCTAACCTGATTTTAACAGAAAAAAACACAGCAGGGTGTTCATATGGAAACCGCCCATTGTTCTAAATGTCCCAAACCCCAATAGTCTGAAAAACTTCCCATTAAACTGAGAGCCGGTTATCCCAAAAACAAAAGCCAGCTGTTGTGAAAATACCCCCTGGAGTTTTTTTTGCCCTAAATATTTGCATATTTTTAACGTGGAGAAACAGACGCAAAATTTTAGATTTAGGCGACAAAACTACTTGGTTAGATTTAAGAAAAGGGTTTGAGTTAAAACGACTGTGTCAGGTTTGTCAGTTCTGTCAAGCTAAATACATTAGTCATGCCAGGTTGTGTTTTCTGACAATGGCTGGTTTGTTTTCAGGACAACAAGTAGTCTCTCAGTCCAATGGGATATTAGACTATAGAGGTTAATAATAAACTGTTTGAACAATTGCATCACACCTGATGGCCGAGCGTGGAGGATGAACATTTGTGCAGATTCTGTGCTTCTGCTGAATGTTTGTGTCGCGTACGCTTAATCAAGACAATGAATTAATATTTATGACTTTGAATCAATTAATTATTAACACCGGAGACACTTTAATTAGGGACTGGACCCATTTTAATAATGAAGAAAGAGTTAACTACCTACCTGCTTTGAAACAAATCAGTGGTGGAGTACATGTTAGGTACTGCAGCATTACATTAACGTTGAAGTACAACTTTGAGGTAAAATACTCGGGTTTCAAACTTAGGCTACTTTGTACTTCAACTCCACAACATCTCAGAGAGAAATATTGTACTTAACATAATATTTGACTGCTATTGTTACTAGTTCTTTTACATCAACTATTTGTACTGTCATTTCACCATGGTGATCTCTTTCAGAGTCTCTGACATACCTACCACGAACCCAGTCCTCCCTATTTCATCACCATAGTCCCTGTTTACAGTTTAAGCAAAACAAGTGCAGAACCACAACACTGAACAGTACGTCACCCTGAGGACTGTACAGATGCTGTGAATTATAAACCATCTCATGAAGTTTGAGGAGAAACTCCTCTGGGCGTATTGTGTTCGCATGTATGCCCCTGCAGCGGTAACAACACCATGTGTTTTGAGTGATGGTGAACAGCAGCTTCGTTCAGTCAGAACACTGCTCGTGGTGCTCGCGGCTCACCACATCCTCTTGTAGTTTAGAAAATAAACACGTTGTCCTCACACACTTAACCGCAGAGGCCTCCCTGTGCGTACACTCTGACCTTCTTCTGGGCTCTCGGTGTCAACAAAGATTATGAGGTGTGTAAAAGAAATGTCGTGCAGCGCGGGGGAATTTGTCATCAAAGCAAACTGTGACGTCGTCTGATCTGATGCCGTTGCTTTGTGGGTAAGGTAAAATCAGTCGGCGAGGTGGAAAGGCTCTATTAGCAGTAAGGATGAGGAGTAATGAGGAGTAAAAAAGATAAACAAATCCGGCAATGTCTCTTTTGTGTTGCATTATAGGTTCCATTAGGCCTCTGACTGAAGACTAAACCATGGGGGAGAAGGCCTTCTGGGTTGATAGCACTGAGACAAACAAGGTCACCTCCTGTCTGGTTGTATGTGTGTGTTTGTGCATGCCTGGGAGGGGGAACAGTGTGGGAGAGTGTATGACAGCTGTTTTTTCACAACCATCACATCCTCTTTTTGCCTGCGACTGACACGCAGCACTAGCACCTTTATAAATAACGTTGTGAAAACACTGGTGAACTCCTGTCAGCACTATAATGAATAATACACAGAAAAATGATCATGTTAATGCAGTTTTCTTTGTCAAACTGTGATCAAATGCACAGCTCAATATGCCTAAAGTTTCATCTTTGCCTTTAATGTGCACAGTACAGCTTGAACTCATGCATTAAATGTATATTGAAGTGGAAGTGGAAGTGTTTTAGTCACCTTCTTTAAGTTTCTCACTAAACTGTTTTTGATATAAACATCAATATAGTTTCGATTCTCTAAATTTCAGGCGTAAGCTTGTACAAATGCACTCATTCAAGATGTGCAGTCCAAATTGAAAACAGCAATCCTGCAGAAGCAAGGCATTTTTGGGGGGGCAGGCTGCACCCCATCCTTTGGTCTCACCTGCATATCGACTCTTTAAGGGTGACGAGCAGCTCCAGGGTGAAGTAGTGGAGTGTCAGCAGAGGCTTCTTCCATAACACCAGAGCTGCACGCTCATCAATGTCCCTCTGTTTCCTCTCATCCACGGACAAATCTGAGTCTAGGTGCACAGTGTGGGTTTTGCAAGTACACACATTAATAACATTTTACAGTAACAATACAAACATTTTTACATATTTTCTTGTATCCCTGATGCACTCATAAAAGTATCTTTAAATATACATATGTCTGATATATTGCTCAGCTATATGTTTGATGTCTTTAGCTTTTACCTGTCAGCTCTCCATTTTGCTGATCCTTGACACCGAGCCGTCTCTGAGGTAGTTCACCTTCAGCCCCACACTCTGCCATTTTATTCACCAGGAGGGAGTCCTGCTGAGAGAAGAGACAGGCCTTCAGCATCACGCACTCCATATTGTACGTCGCTCGCCACGAAACTGAGGTGAGCCCAAAACAAATACAGATTCACATGCAACAACACACAGCAACATGTCTGTATACACTCACTCACCAGCTGACGAGCCGGTGCTCCTATATCCTGCAGATTACTGTAACCCAATCAGGCCTGTGCCTGACCTGATTGGTACTTTAATTAGCATCAATGGGGAGCATGCCAAATCTTAATATTTCTGAGTGTACACTTCCCCTAATGTTCGCATGGTGTTCGTTGGTGATATGTATTCTTCATCACATTTAGATCCACACGTTCATAAACGTGCCTGCGAGTAGAGCGTTCCACTACAGAGCCTCAGGTCTCTCAGGAATCTGTCAGTGAGCAGAGAGATGGGGACTCTGACATGGAGGTATGCAGTTTACCATCTGGTGGAATTGTCAGTCTCTCCCTCTCTCTCTCTCTCTTACACTCACTCACACACAGACACAGACACAGCGCCTAATCCCTCTATCCTGTACCCTAGGTCTGGGCCTCTGGCTCCAGTTTCCAAGCATTCACCCTGGCTGGGCTGTCAGGCTACAGACACTGCACAGCCCTGATATTACAGCAGACCATGATGCCTCTGTAGGACCTGAAGGAATCTGAGTGATACTTTCTGAGGTTTGTGAGAAATGCTTTGATTCTCTTCTTTCAGTGGTTTGTGAGAAATGCTTTGATTTTTTTTTTTTTCAGCTTCTGATTATTCCTGCAGAGGTTTAGAGTTTAGTTGTCCAATGTTATCTTGAAGGACAAGCACACACACACACATCATGAGCACTGAACAGTGAGGTTTTGGGTACTTTGCAGTCTAATTTGTGCAACTCAAGTGTAACGGGAAAATAAAAAAATCTTCTCAGACGATTAGACTGCGAGGCATTTGGAGAGCTACTCTTGGCCTTCTCAGGGAACCACAAACAAAAGCTTTTCATCACAGACATTAAACCTCGAACACAAACACACTCACATAAGTAGTACTGTGCCAATGCTTCATGCACAACAGTATTTAATACACCCTATCATTTCTCTACTTGCAGTGAGAACAATGTATTGTCCAACAAAAGGGCTCAACAAAGTGCGTCACTGTGTGATATCCTGTTAGCAACACTAATTATAGAAATTGGTGCCAAACAGGTCAGTTTGTATGAATCATGCACCTCGGCTACAAGTGTACAAGTATGTTCTTTATTCTACAGGAAAGTTCATTTGATTTTAAAATTACATTTCTATGCATTATTCTCAATCAGTACCTAGTAAACAGTTTCATAACAGCACTACTGCTGCAGCTCCAGCACTCGATTGCGCAATCCCACTTCCACTCTGCCAAAACAACACAGACCTGTTGAGTAACTCTTGTGCGACGGACAATAAAAAGCTCACGGGGACACAGAGCACATGCACTTCAGGATGAGAAAATTTGATAAGCTGCAATCAATTTTCACATTTCAAAACAGAGATAATCACAGTGCACTGGAGACACATTAATTTTCCACAAAGTGTAAAACAAAGCAGGTCTGCCATAGAACAGCCTGGTGTGTTTCAGCAATGTATTATGCAGAGAGGGTAAACTCACCGTTCAGCTGATGATTAATCCACAATAAACTCTGAGCTCAAATAAAACCTGTGGTGGAGCCCCAGTGGCAATGTAGGGCAAAAGTACGCTACCCATGAACTGCATCATAACTTGAGTGCAGGGTGTGGTGATGGAGGGGGCCAGTGAGGGATAGAGTACTGATACAGAGTTGCCGGGGGAGGGAAGAGAAGGCTGACATAAGAGAGACACAGAACGACAGAAAGAGGGAGAGATTTCATCATTTGCTTGGTTGAACCTCCAGAGAGCCAGTCTAATTAAAAGGTCTATAAATAAGTGGATCACTTTCCTGGAGCGCACTTCTAACACTTCTCAGTCCTCAGTAGGTTTCACACGGAGAGTGAATGAATGGCATCTGGGCAAAGAGAGCTCAGTTAATTCCCAAATTGGAAGAAAAAAAAAAAAAAAACACCTCAGGACATCATATTTTTCAGGTCATAACTAGAAACAGAAGACCATCGGCGTGTTTGAGTTTCAGCGCCACCTTGTTTATCAGAGTGAGAAAAGTATTTCAAACTCTTTCCGGTGAGTTTCCTCTTGGGAACTTATTAGGAAGATACAGTCGGAGTGAGTTTCAAAAGGGTCAACGCAGAACGTCATTTATAACATTCAGCATAAGACTTCAATGATAGAGTATATACTTTATATTAAAGTGCAGAGCAGGAATGATATTTATGTCAAGCACAGCATTTGGAGGCTGCCCAGATGTCTTAGCACTTCAGTCAGATCAGTTACATCCCATTAGGTGTTGACCTGTTATATCACTGAGAGGTCACTTAGTTCATGTCGAGATACGAAAGTGTGTCAAACTACAGACTGATGCAGGACACAGTAATAGACGAAAAGAAAACAAATACTAAAACTACAGCATAGAAATGAATTGTGACACGTTTACAAATGAAGAGGTAAAGCAATTCATTATTGTCTTTTCAAAATAAAAAGATGAACTACCTGTTGAAAACAGCCAGTACTCTGAGAAACAGGTAGTGCTTTACCTTTTGTCACTAGAACAATGGCAGCTTGGATTTGCCCTAGTAACAGCCATGTTATTATAGCCTACTTTCCTGACAGAAAAGAGGCTAAACAATACTTTCCAAAGATAAATACACCACTGTTGAAAAAGAAATGTGGACCATGTCTTTCTAAATGTTATAATCACAGCTCATGGTGCCTTTAAAAGAAATACATTCCTCTGTGTTCCATAAATTCATCTCAATGATGCAACCTTTAAAAAGATTTTCTAAAAATACAGGCAAATAGTCACACATATTCCAACTTAAATCCAGGGTCATCCATAACACTTCACATGCATGAGGACAAGAAAAACTCCAGCTGACATTATGCAGTCCTCTGAGTTTACATCTCAGCCCATATGCAGCACACTATCGGCTGGATCTTGGCTTTCAATATTTGCTCTGTGTCATCTCATCTTTAACAATATAATAACAACAGAGCCTATAACTGCATGACAAATAAGAGGAAGGTGTTTGTAGACAAGATGTCTCTGCTGCTGTATGCAAAGAGGTGACGACTGATACTGTCTGGTATGTCTTATGAAGAAAGATCAGTTTGTTGTTTGTGATGTAGAAAAAAAGACATTTGCCATGCGCACATTAAAGTATGTTGCAGAGGTCTCACTCGAAAATTGATATGGAGTAGATGAGCTTGATGGTATAATGTGGGTCTAAGATTAATGGGAGATGTTGTTGAATGCTACCAAAATGAGAAGCACACATTTTAATAAGCAAGTGCCACTCTATTCTATCTATTTAGGATATCGACTGAAAACGCCACAATTATCCATTTTTCTCCTTTCAGAGAAACTTGTGAAAAAAACCAGCATCATGTTACATTTCTATGTGGTTTCAGGTGCCTGTAGGTTTTAGGTGCAGCCTATTTAGTTTTGTTCACATCACCTTTGTTCAATAGAGGGCAGTGTTGGCCTAGAAGTCGGTGTTGAACTGGCAGGACGATTTTGGGCGAGGAAAGGTGCCCATGCCAGTTGGCACCAGCGGAGCTATGGGGTGACCAAATAGATCATGTTGTGGTTGTACTTGTCTGCCTCAGGTTTCGAGGTGTAGACCTGAACACAGTGTTCCTGAACCAAAAAGTACTAAAGTTAAAAAAAACTAAATAAAAATAGAGGGCATTAAATAATACCACATGTTTAAGAAAATTGTTTTCTCAAGTGATTCGATGGTTATAAGTAGTAGATTCTTTTGCTGTCATCAGCAATTATTTTCTTACTATTGTTTTCCTTTCTTGTTTTTTCCAGGATGAAGTAGCACACACACTTAAAACCTGTTTTTTTAATTCTAAGATTCTAAGATATTCTCCTGGAGCCTTACAGCAAGTTGATTTCACACACTCCTTCCTGTTTACTAACACCTAGGCCAGACCTGGAACCAACAGTCAAGTTAACCACGACGAAAACCGAGTCTGAGAAGATGAACTGAAATGGCCACTGTGCACGATGAAAACTGTCAGCCAAGGAAGGAGGGTCCCTCATTTGTGGTTTCACATGTCAACCACACAGCCATCATTAAAGGTTCAAAACATTAAATTAACTGAAATTATCAACAGAAGACAATTTGCATTTTATGTTAAAGATGTATATTGTGTTGCAGAGATATCTACTGAGGTTAGTTTCTGTGTGTCCTGTCTTGTAATACCTGGGGACACATGCCATTGAGTTAACCTCTATATTTTATTATGGAAATTTCACATCCATAAATGTAAATTTCAAGATTCATCACCACAATTTAAGCTATATTTAAGCTTAATTTAAGCTATTTTTAATTGAAGTTGATTATTATTTGAAGTCCCTTAAGTTAATTACTAATAAGAAATGTCTGTCTATAATAAATATTCATGCAGATATTTTCAACCAATAACCTGTCACAACAGTTATAACTAGAACTTTATTTATATGTAAGATTACAAAGTCTGTCACATCTAGGTTTTATTTTTGCTTTTCCCTTTTGGTCCTTATTATACTATCATGTAACTATGCTGGTGCTATGTTACTATTGTACAATGTGAACTAGTATGACTTTCAGTAAAGTTTGGAAGAAAAAAAAAAACATTGAGTCATTGAGTTAAGTTGACTTGAGTCACTGTTCTGAGACTTGACAGAAAATAAATGAGACTTGAGTGAAAGATGACCCTACTTAGGACGTGACTTATTTTTGTAAAACAGAAGTTAGAAACACTTAAACAAAAAAATTGGTTAACCTATAATAATATAGATGTGCCACCCCTGACTTACAATAATGTGAGATTTGGTTTCATAAGGGAGGACAGAAAACTAGAATATAACATAAATAACTTGGTTATATTCGCCAAATACTTGTAAATTTTTAAAAAAATACCCCACGTTTTAACATTTTTCTAAAAGAACTGCACCTTTACTTTGATTCTTTAAAACTTATGAAATCAAAGAAAGCCCCTATTGCTGTATGACAGTTTATCAACTTTGACTTACCTTAGCTTAACTCACCTGAGTAGTTCAAGGACACCTTGGAGAAGTTATTGAATTTAAATTGAATATATTAGATAAGATATGAGGTTATTAGTCTGGAAATTTTGTTCACAAATTTGTTTAAAAACTGGACAGGTGTGTCTAATCAAGATGCTAATTAAAAACTAACGTAAGTATGTCACAGGTGTGCCGTCAGGTTCAGCCAATCAGAGGCCAGAGTCGTGACGTTGTCTGAACAGTGCGTGGTGGCGTAATGCGCATGCGCAGTAGCTGAAGCTTCATCCATGCCGCCAACACGTCGAACAAACCGGCAGGTATGAAACTAACACACTTTATAACGATTCAGCCGCGTGTTATCAGCACTATAGAGAGGTATGAACATGTATGAACGTGTATGAAGAGCGTGTTTGTTTGTAGAGTGATGTATGTCGCGTTAAAGTGCGGTTTTTTTTGGGCGGGAAGCTAACCCAAGCTAGGCTAGTTTCACATGTAAAGTTAGTTATGTCATCACACACACACACACACACACAGGAGCTGTGTTTCCGGTGAGTTTAGTCACTCCACACCGTCAACAACAACAAAATCTTGTTTGTTTAACGTTAAACGTTCATAAAGATGAGGTAAACAACTGGATGTCCGTTTGAGCCAACATGGTCTCCATGACAACCGGTTAAGATGATAATAATAACACATTTTATTTCATAGGCGCCTTTCTGTCACTCAAGGACACCTTACATTGTGATCTGTAGTGAGAGCAGGGGACAGGTGGAGAGAGGTGGAGGTTAGCCGCAGCAAGACGGACTACATGTGTGTGAATGAGAGGGACCCAAGAGCTGGAGGCAGCAGAGATGAAGATGCTGAGGTTCTCTTTGGGAGTGACCAGGATGGATAAGATCAGGAATGAGTTACACCAGAGGGACAGCACATGTTACAGGTTTTGAAAAGGCCAGACTGAGATGGTTCGGACATGTCCAGATGAGAGAGAGTGAATATATTGGTAAGAGGATGCTGAGTTTTGAACGGAGGACTAGAGGAAAGGAGCAAAGAGGAGGTTTATGGATGCAGTGAAAGAGGACATGAAGGTAGTTGGTGTGAGAGAAGAGGATGCAGAAGACAGGGTTAAGATGGAGGCAACTGATTCGCTGTGGCGACCCCTGAAGGGAAAAGCCGAAAGAAGAAGAGACAGAAACGAACAAAAAGAACCATAAAAGTATCAAATTACAAACAGGTTATTAAAAAACAGGTTGAAATAGGACAATGCAATTGAATCAGATGGAAAAAGCTGTTTTTAAACAACCGAAACAACCCGGTACCAAGTCGTATCGAAACTGCACCTGTCATACCTGACGATACCTGCATTCGTTTGTTTTTGTACCCAGATCAAGAAAAAAAGACTGTTTCTATGGTTTTGCTCGCAGCCAATTACCACAAGCGTTCTTCGATTCAATGCGCCGTGTGATTGGTCCACCCATAGTTTGTACGGCGGTACAGCCGGTTCAAGACGCGTGGAGTTGGGTGGTTATCATGACGAGATGCCGCTGACATTTACGCAACCGATTTGATTTCTTTTCACATGATTAATATCGAATCAAGCTGGAAAAAAAAGTATCAGATGAAGTACTCAGTTGGTATTGAAAAATTTTAAACGATACCCAGCCCTAGACGGGCGGAGGGGACAGTCAGGTGAATGGAGGAGGAAGATCTGAAGGAGCGAGGCGGGGCAGCAACGTGGAGAAGATCCGAGAGATACGGTGGTGCGAGGTTATGGATGGCTTTAAATGTGAGCAGAAGGATTTTGTAGTTTATGCGGGATTTGACCGGGAGCCAGTGGATGCTGTTGCAGGACAGGAGTGATGTGGTGGATGGACAGCTGAATTCTGGACCAGTTGGAGCTTATGGAGAGATTTGTGGGTGAGGCCAAGGAGGAGGGAGTTGCAGTAGTCCAGGCGGGAGGTGACGAGGCTATGAACCAGGATGGCAGTGGTATGAAGAGTAAGGGAGGGACGGAGGCGGACCGGGTGATGATGTTGTTAATGTGAGACTGAAAAGAGAGTGTGCTTGATTTCATGATTTTCCTTTTTTAAGCTCACAGACTTCTCCTGTTCTGTTATTTTTGCAGGTGTAACTATGGATTTGCTCTGTGCTCCACTGGGCTTGGGTGTAGTAGCTGGACTGGGCTGTGGGCTCTTCCTCGGTTGGCACCTCCGCTCTCGCCTCGGCCCAACATCCAAAGCCCTGATGACGGCCGCGGTGGGGAACGGTGCCGGTGAAGCGAGCGTGATGGGAGAAGGAGGCGAGTTCAAGATGATACTAGTGGTCCGAAACGACCTGAAGATGGGCAAAGGGAAAGTCGCTGCCCAGTGCTCCCACGCCGCCGTGTCCGCTTACAAACAGGTTCAGCGCAGGAACCCCGAGCTCCTCAAACAGTGGGAGTACTGCGGCCAGCCCAAGGTGGTGGTGAAGGCACCCGATGAGGACACCCTGATTGATCTGCTGGGTCACGCCAAAGAAGTGGGACTTCCTGTCAGCCTGATCCAGGATGCAGGAAGGACACAAATCGCACCCGGATCACGCACCGTGCTGGGTATCGGTCCAGGCCCGGCAGATCTGATCGACAAAGTCACCGGAGACTTGAAGCTCTATTAGACTTCCAGCTTGCACGTGCAGGACTTGCATACAACTTCTTTATCGTCAAAACCGTTTGCAATGTAAACTAAGTTGGGCCACCATGAGTTTATATTTTTATACAATGATTATCAGTGACATGTACAAGTACATAAATTATTTCTGTGCAATCTTTCGGAGCTTTTTGGATGTATGCATATCACACTAGCTGACTCTCGAATGATACTTCACTGTGATAGTGGCAAAAACACCACACGCTGTTCGCGTCAGTCCTCCACGGTGCTCGGAGGAAACAGATGAAGGTTGTAGCTCTCGACACAACTCAACCACACTGTAAAACAACAGCAGAGCTCTTCACAGCAGGAGAATCACCCGTTACTAATAAAAATTAACGATGGCTTAGCGGTTATAGTTTGAAGCTGTGCGTTTACTGTTGTGAAAGAGGTCTATACTCACTCTGGTCCCCAAAATGATCGCTTAATAAAACACAAGACAAACCCTCATCTCAAAATAAAGTCTGAACATTGATGATTCTTTTATATTTAAAGTTTTTAATACTTCAGAATGCCACCGTGATCACTGTAGTGGATGTGATTTCAGAGGGCAGCAGTAGAGCTGGTGATATAGATGCAATATCAGTATTTTACAGTATTCTCTTCAATGCTGCACTAAGTAGAAATGAATGCCTCAACATAAAACTATCATCGTATATTCTTCCTATCTTCCTGGTTCAAACCGTCTGTGTGGAGTTTACTTAATAGGTTAATTGCTGACTCTAAATCGTACATGTGAGTGTGGCGTCTCTCTGTGCCTTGTGATGAAACGGCGACTCGTCCAGGGTGTTCGCCCACAGTCAGCTGAAATAGGCTCCAGTCCCCTGTGACCCTGAACTGATGGTAACTCTTTACTAGTCTGCTTTGACTCCTGGCACCCTCTGATTTAAACCATCACAGGGTGCTCGTACTATATGCTGTTTTTAATCTGTTAGGTAAGTCATGGACTGATCTGAGTATATCAAATAGACATTACACAAGGTAGACACAACAACAGGAACACTTTATAGTAGAACGTAATCAGACACCAGGTTGTCGCATCAAATACGGGCCTCCAGCTGAATCCAGAGCACTCGGACACACATGACAATCTTCACAAAGTGGTTTACTGCAGACACACTGAACTGGATTGTGCTAAATTGGCTTTACAGTACTATGTCAAAGACTGGTGCTGACGGCACTCGCTGAATTCAAAACTGCATTTCGGTGTAACCTCCTCATTTGCTCCGGCAGGTTTTCACCTTTGCCCTGCAAGTTTGCAAGGTCAGCAAACAGATACAGTGTGTCCTCACATTGTTCTTACACATTATTACACTGAACTACAATCTCTCTTTCACACACGTTACATTCTGCTCAAAAAAATGATATCGCTTCCTCTTTTTCTGAATGTGCACCAACAGGACAGACCCGTTACCCGGACTGTGTTCCTCTCCCGCACTTGACCACGTATGCAAGACACAATCAGACCGTTCTTGACAAACAAGAAGCCTTTATTCTTTTTTTTTCTTTTTTTTAAGTGGAAAACAAAACCGCTGTTTCATTCATTATGATCCTTATTATGCACAATCAAGTATCTTAAGTGCACAATTTTAAATCTAAAGGTAAATTTAGATAAGAATATAAGTTCAAAGGAGTTAATGATTGATTTCCTGTATACACGCAAGCCTTGATAAAAACTTCAAATTACCACGAGTCCTGTGATATTGTTTCTGAATTGGATGAGTGGGGTCAACTGAAAAGGTTTAAAAAGGCAACCCTCAACAGGACGTGAGGAGGAAATAGTTTGGGGGGGGAAAAGATCTCTCCTGCACACTCAATGACAGTGACCTAAAACAATATCCAGCAGAAACAAACTGCAGCAATAAAGAGAAGAGGGGGGCATGTTAGTCAAACACAAACAGGTCTGCAGTCCCTCCTGAGGTGGAATGGTCCCACGTTAAGAGCAGTATTTAAAGCACATGAAAATATCATCTGAATGCAAATTTATCTGGAGAGTGCTGCATAGGCTTCGCCGGAAAGAATAAAACTTTCCTTTAAATCGTATGTAAAATACTCTCTTGGGTTTTCTTCAAGAAACAGCCCTGAAGAGTGTTTGTGTGTGAGTGTGTGGGGACACGACTGGTACGACGTAGTGTTTCAGGATTGATGTCATGGAAGCGGCGGTCTCATGTTCAAATATAGAAGAACATAGCGATTTTTTTTCGTGTGTGTGTGTCTGAATATACAATAATTAAATGCATTTTACAGTCGGACAGAAGAAGCTGCTCACACACATCAAAAGGAAAAAGGTTCTACATTAATTCTTCTCACTACAGAGTGCAAATCAGATGCTTCACAACAGACCTTTTTTTTTTTTGTTTGTTTGTTTTTTTTAAACCGAGAAGAGGACTAGCTCTTCCCACAAACCCCCCATTGTACATAAACCATTTCCCATTCAAATAAAATAGACAAAAGAAAAAATTAATCTAGTCAATACGGAATGTGAGAAAATTAATCTTTGTGATGCAATCTTTTTTTTTTCTTTGACAACAAAAATAAAACTGAGTCCTTCATGACAGTTTAAAAAGGGGGAAAGTAAAAAAAAAAAAAAGAAGAAAGAAAAAGAAAGAAAGAAAGGGTTTGTCTGTGTTATCCGCTGCTCCCTGTAGAGGGCAGAGAGAGACAATAATGGTCTGGTGAAGGACTGTGGGAGATGGATGGATGGTAGCTCCAGCCTGCATGTGGAGGAGAAGGGCGTGGTGGGGGGGTCTTTACATGCCGTAGCCAAAGCCTGGCTGAGCTGCTGGCTGAGTGTATCCTGCAGGTGCCTGGTAGCCGTAGCCGTAGGCTTGCTGAGGGGGCACAGGTACGCTGGGGCCTGCTGTCAGCATCAGCTGGGGTGTGCCTGCAACAGAGAGACACACACAGGAAACGTTAAAAACATGCAAGTGGTGTGTTTTATTTTAATAGGAGATCTGATGTACAACTTAATGATTTGGTCACAGAGCTTCCTCTGTGGTTTTTATGTGGTGAACCGTGAAGCTTCAGCTGTGGGACTGAAGGCAGCTGGTACCATCTATTGTAATGATGAATAAGAACGCTCTTGTCCAATTTGTTAACCTCCCTAAAATTATTACATTTGTCAAACTTTCCATGTTTGATTTTTTAAAACTAGTCTTTTTAATCCACTTCTTTCTGTGAACTCACTGATTTCATCTGCCTTGAGTCTGGAGCAGTCAGGATTAGACATGTGAATCAGAATCTGCTGACAGCTGGTGGGTTGTTTGGTCACTCTCAATCAAATGTGATCAAACAATGCCTACACAAAGGCCCTAAAGAAGTTCGCAGCGTTAAATTATGACTAAAAATGTTGCTGTTTGGACCTGAATATGTAATGTTAAAGCTAAAAAAAACAATGCATCATGGCATGTCCAAATGTTAAAAGAAGTCGCTCATAGATTCATGGAGCTTTATAGCGAGTTACTGCGACTTCAGTGTCCTTGTCTTTAACAGGCAGACCGACAGTAGACCGACATGGATAGTGACTAGCTGGTGAACACAGAGAATTTAACAGATAAAGATTCAGATAATTCCCTCATGAGTTGGTAGAGAAGCCCAAAACAGAACAAAAAGATTGGATATTGGAAATGAACAACTGTTTGCCATAATAACTTAAAAGTTGTTGTTGATGTTAAAATCAGTTATGGCATGTTTAATATTTGAAGTTTCCAGGGCCTTTAAATACATTCTGATATTTAAAGCTCTATGAATGACCACAGGGACTACACAGTGCTCTATGTGGAAGGAAGACTGGCGCCTTTGCTTCTGATCACACTGAAATGGACAATGATGTCATTAGAAGACTGTTACCATAGACGATGGGTTGTGTCTCTGTTGCCTGCTCCTCCTCTTTCCTTAGGGACTCTGAGGTTTCTAGTTTATCTACCTGCAAGGCAAAAACAAACAAAAAAAGCTTCATGAGTAAACATACGAAACAAGTTAAAAATAAAAACACAGTTACACATTTAGAAATTAATGTGGGACTGCGAAACCCAACTATCAGGAGCAGAAGTCAGTTTCAGGTCACTGATCCAGAACTATTTACAGAGATTTCTACTGTTTATACAGAACATAATGCATTCGTGAGTACTGTCCTTGCTTTTATAGAAAAACTAAGCCAATTCTTCAGAGGAAAATAAAAATAAATGTATGTATAAATAAAATAATTTCATCAGGCAGCAAGTCAGATGCAGCAAAAAGCATATCAGGTCCTCAGGGGGAAAAGAAGCAGCACCTGGATGCAGGTTATTTCTACAGATAAAAGTACGGGCTTGCTCAGCAGTGCACTTCCAAATCTTGAATATATGCATTCATCATTCAGTTTCTCCATGCTGCTTCGGAAAAAAAACAAACAGAAGCTGTGTAATTTAAAACCTCTGCATAGATTTTCAACGAGCTGAAGCTTCAATGTGAACAAACAGTCTCATGCTCTGTGGCTACGTTCAAACTGCAAGCCTCAGTGCTCAGATCAGATTTTTTTTTTGATGTGGCCAATTGCATCCACATGCTCAAAAGAATATTAATAATACGTCATATGACGTCACTTGTACGGAGTAAACATGGAGGTAGGGCTGCCACGATTAGTCGATTAGTCACGATTATGTCGACGAACAAAATCGTCGGCAACTAATTTAGTAATTGCGATTTGCAACTTCAACGCAACTTCAGTGAATCCCCGTGAAATCAGGGCAGTGTTGCAATTTTAACCAATCACCACGATTTTTCCGCAACTTCCGTGCAGTCAACTCGGCAGGTCAGGGACGGCCGCACGGTGCGAGAGGATCCCCTTGTCCGACCTCTCCCCGGCACTGGCTGGCCTCCACCGGGCGCATTTCCTCCGTGGCAGCTCTGGGTCGGCATGGAAAGACTCGGGGGCGAAGGTGGCTCACGGCTCCATCCACGAGCTTTACAGCGCCCGCCCACTCGCCCCTCGCCGGGACAGTCAATTTACGTATGATCCAATTAGCCGACTAATCGAAAAAAAATCGGTGATTAGTCGACTATCAAAATAATCGTTTGTGGCAGCCCTACATGGAGGCCAACGTTTACAATGCATGTGTAGATGCGGAGTTGTATCTCGGAGTGGTGGGATCATGACATAAATGACTTTTAACTACATTTGTTGGGCCCTCTCCAAAAGACCCGCAGCAAGACACGGAGCTCAGGTGAGGGAGTGATGTGAAAGTCGCATGAATTCAAAGATGAGGTCGCATCGTTAAAGGTTTCATTTGTGCAGTTCATACCGTTATAGAGAAAAAAAAAAACAGATCTGAATCTGCTTGTAGTCTAAACGTAGACTATATGTTACACCGCCGGCTGTGAAGAACAGGCTGCAGCACTGTGATGCAGTTTGTTGGGAGAAGGAGGGAGGAGGAGGAGGAGGAGGGGGGAGTCTCAGGCCAGGTGCTGCACTACAGTTCAAGATTTTCAAGGAAGCCAGACAACCAACAACCTGCTGCTTAAATATCAGCAAGAGACATTTCCATACATGCTTTATTCTACCGAGCAGCTAAAACAACACAAACCCTTTGAAAACACAAACAGCTTCATCTTGTGCAGTGTCATCATCTGTGAGGGAAATGCACTTTTAAGGGAAGTCGCAGAGAATTGATTATACTTGTTGAAGCTTCTCCGCTGTTTGAGCAGTGCCAAACAAAACGATGATTATTTTCATGTATTCAGAAACCAAATATTTGACTAAAGCTACTGCCTACAGTGCATTTCTCCACAAACTCCCCTGGGTAGTCTTTTATTTTGGACTTCTAATTTAATCTCTGTTGCAGCCTGCTGCTGGGTCACAGTTCTTTAAACATGAGATAGGAGATGTGTTTCTATAAATATGTATAGGGTTAAAATCATTTCCAATTCAGAAGCTGTTGCATGTGATTTTCTCTTGTAGTCTTATCCCTGACTTATTGACCATGACTATACTATGACTATTGACTTGATTTACTTGGTGCTTCCCTTAAGGAGGTACAGTAGTCCAATTATTTTATACAATCACACCTGTTTGTTTTTTTCTGATCCGTCTAATGTCAACATGACAAATACAAAATCTTCAATCCTGTGCTCTTGTAGCAGTTGGCTACGGCGTAATCTCCACAAACTCTAAAGTTTTATTAGAGACTACACATCTAGAAAGTTCCCCAACAACTCTAATGTCAGCTTGAAAGATCTTTCAGTGACTGTGTTGAAGTGAGAGTGTAGCAAAAACCATGCACACTCAAGGCCGCAGACGTCTGAGCTAAAATAGTTTGAGATTTAAGCTTTCACCTGTTCCTTAACGGCATCAACCTGGAAGAGAAAAAGGCGCAGCATAGAAGAACATTACAAATACTTCCCTGTAAAGAAAACAGTCGACCATCAGGAAGTATTCTGCGTTTGTCTTTCATCTGATAGACTACTGACCAAGTTCAATAAAAACAATGGTATCTTTATATTGTGAATACTGTAAGGAGTCCAAATTGTCAACATGCCAACCATGACATTCTCATTCTGTCTATAAAACAATGAGGGTTTTATTAGCTCCTTATTCCTGACTGCACCGTTAAGACCTGGTTTAGATGTTGTAGACCTCGTAGTCACCCTCTATGACAGGAGAGCACAGCTTTCATTTATTTAAAAACCTATGTATTTATTCCTCGCTTCACTTCACTCCAGCCTGAAAAGAGTTGACCCACCTTGCTGAGGTACTCCCTCATGACCTGAATGAAGTATGGCATAGAAAAGTCCATGATGTTGTGCCTCCAGGCGGTCTCCAGCACCACGTCAGGCCGCAGCAGGTCGTAGCAGGTGAACAGGCAGGCGGCGAAACACTCTTTCTTGTCCTCCTGTAGGAACCAGGACAGCAGCTCCTCTGCCAGCTCCGTGTCCTTGGACTCTGAGGCATACTGCATGGCGTCCTGCAGGGGAGACACAGCACGGACAGGTTAAGGGATGGTCCGAGCCAAACTCAGCAGTGCATCAGAAACATTCACAAAGACGGTAAAAGGTCAATGTTTGGGAGGAGAAGAGGCACCTTATAGAGCTTGTCCTTCTTGCAGAGCTCCACGCTCTGTTTCCAGCGGTTGTTGCCCTTGAAGAGGTAGGCAGCGATTCTCCTGAACTCAATCAGCTCGTGCTTCTCCAAGCGCTGGGCCAGCGAGATGTTGTCAAAGTTGTCGTAGGCGTCTATTGATGTCCTCAGTGCCTAAACACGAGTGTGATTTTAAAAGGGGGGAAATGTTAAAGCAGAATAATCACATTTAATAAATAAAAACAGCAGCTCTGTCTCTCACGACTCTCACCTGATAATCTTCCTCTGTGATGAAGAGGTTGTTAAGTGCTTCATTGACTGATTTGTTGTTATGGTTCTGTACTGACCGCAGGTAGGGTTTGACCAGAGGCAGCTGTTTCACCTGTGAAAAACACGTTAAGTCAGTTTCTATCCAAACTTCGTCTGAACAGAACTTTACAGAGATTCATGAGGAAACGCGCTCCTTCTCGACCATGAGGAGACATTAACGTTTACCTTGCTGAAGAAGTTGACAGCACGGGAGTGATCCAGTCTTGGAGAAAGCACTATGAGCAAATCATTCAGTAACAAGGGCTTGAACTCCAGATAGAACTGGGTGGCTTTGTAGTACAGCTCCACGTTGGCCACCTACAACAAGGTGCAGAGGGAAAGACAGTCTTAGGAACAAGTATTTAGGAAACATAAATAAGGACCAGGATTTTATAGTGCAACAGAATATAAATAAATAATACAATGGTACTTAAAACAATCCTAGTTGAGCCAGGAAATCAAACTGAACCTTGGTGATGATGTCTTTGAACTGTCCTTCCTTCCAGGCATCTGTCGGGTGGTTCATCATGGTGATGATGGCGTTGTCGAACTCCTCGTACTTGTCATACAGGAAGACCAGCTCAGCCCACAGGTGAGCCTGCTCTGCTGCTCTCAGCACCTTCGGGATGTTAACTCTGGACCAGAAGAGCTCCAGATGCTCCCTCATCTTCTGGGGCTTGAACTTGGAGTAAAGGATGGCCAGCTCTGTGAACATCCCCATGTGAGCACGCTCCAGGCCCAGGGCAGCCTCCAGCATGGTGATCAGCTCCTCAAAGTAACCGCGGTCCTGAGAGGAGGAGGACAGAGGATATGTTAAAGTAAACTCAATGCAAACTCTGCACAGACACACACATGAAATGCCTTTATTTCCATCTTACCTGGTAATAGTTGATCAGCTCCTCCAGCTCGTCAGCGTGCACCACGATGTGGAGACCGCACATCTGGGCCAGTCTGAACTCTTTTCCATCCACGCAGGCGAAGCACACCTCTTTCCAGGTGCGGGTGCTGTTGGCCTTGCGGGCACCATCCACAGCAGCCTGGTACTCCCCGAGGTGCACCAGAGTCGAAGCCAGACGACCGAAGTTGGAGACGTTGTTGTATAGCAGCTTCGCGGCATCGTACATTTTCTCATCGTAGCAGCGGTCACCAACCTACAAAACAGACACAATGAAGACGGTGCTTCATTTCTGACCTGACAGCTTATTCGACGACATTAGAATGAGAGCGAGGCTTACCTGTTGGATGTGAGCATTGTTGGGTCCGTTGATGAACTCTTCCAGCTCAGCCAGGCGATTGGTTTTGGCCAAGGCAAAGATGAGCTCTGTCTCCACGTAGGACTCGCGGGCCTTCTTACGAGCCATCTGAAGGAATTTGACCAAGTCCTCCCAGTTACCTGAAACACAATGACAGTAATATTAAGCTATTGAAGCATTTCAACATTATTTCTTTTCATTTCTAGATGAAATGGAACACTGCTTCAACTGTATTTCATGCTGATATGCACCTTTGATAAAGAATTGCTGCACTAGCTGCATCTATCAGCAAATACCCTTGGAGGAAATTCAACATCAAACTCCACAATACAGCTGATGTGCACGGTATTGATTGCTTTCAATCGAATTGGCACTGGCGAACAACTAACAGCTTTCTCTGAATCCCTGCATCTGTTCCTAGATATTCATCAGCTAACATCATTTCCCTCTATACTTCATAGAGTTTTTCTAACATCTCTGCTGTGACATACTGGTAGAAACAAGATACTTCTCCTCAACACGTCTTCTTACCGCTCTTATCAGCAGCCTGTACCACCTCCATGTATGCTGAGGGATCATCGGCTTTGATGTAGGAGTCGATAGCCTCTTTCACCAAGTCCTTCTGCAGCTGAGCCTTGGCCAGCTGGCTCCACACAGCCGGCTCGTTGCAGCGTTCTGCAAACTCATATGCCCGGTCCAGGTTGCCAATGTGCTCGATCAGCACCTAGGTTAAAATATCAAAACATGGACGATCAACACTTTCAGTCACTGAGGTGTTCATCTAGCTGTTAAAGACAGGGTTCCCACACCTTCAAAAAAAATCTAATTCAAAGACTTTTTAAGGACTTTTTATGCCCAATTTCCAAAAATAAAGGACCCTAACACAGCATAGTTTGGGACAGACATTAAGGTTAATTAATGTTTTCCCTCCTAAAGTTCACAAACTTTAAAGGATTTCAAGGACCTGTGGGATCCATGACTGACCTGCACAGCAGAGGTGTTGACGTCAAACTTCTTGAAGATGGCAAAGGCTTCCTCGAAGAGCTCGTTGCTGATGGCAATGTTAGCGATATCGGGAGCGTCATAGTTGTCTAGCCTGCTGATGTACTCCATCACACGGGTACGGTCTGCTTTGATCGCTGTCAGGATCAGCAGGTTCTGCAGATTTCTGTGGGAAAGCAAAGGTTTGCATCCCTCAGCAAACTTTAATCTTGAATATGATTTTTGAAATGTTTCATATGAACACCAGCCAACGATCTTATGTCACAGCTGAATACCTGTGTTCACTGAAGACAGAGTTGTCCAACACAATCTTCTCTAGCAGCTCAATGAGCTCGTTGGGCAAGTCCGCAGTCATGAAGGCTTTGACAGTGACTGATACCTCTTCTGGGTCCTGGGTTTCTGACAGGGCTGTCTGCACCACCTGAGGGCAACGCAATAGAGGCTTAGAGAAGCACAGGGCAGTTTTATTAGAGGAGATAAATCTTGTGTGTAATTTACCTGGTCAATGAGTGGTCGTCTGAAGGGGTTGGCCTCCAGCAGCACACTGGCCCACAGGTCAGGGTCTTTGCGGCGGACCAGGTAACGGGACAGGCTCTTGAACAGGGAGTTCTCATTGCAGACCTGATATGAAAGAACAAAAATGACAAGGCAGTTTAATGTACTGCATCAAAACAGGAAGGTGAACTGCAACAGACATTTGGGTACAGAGGCGAGAGGCAGACAAGTACAAAAACTCATCCTCACATTGATCAGCTCCTGATCGCACTGTCCTCTCTCGTAGGACACGCAGGCCAGGTGGGGGTCTCTCTTCTCACAGTACTTTCCAACCACACGGCTGTCATAGTACGGGTTTTCCCTCAGGAAGCGTTCAGGGTTGTTGTTGCTGTCAATGTAGATCTTGGCCAGAGCGTTATGGGTAGCGGGCTCCTCACAGCCTTCGTGGATACGAGACTCCAGCCAGGGCAGCAGCAGCTTCAGTCTGTCACAGAAAAAAGGATGTCAGAACTCTGACTGCTTCTCCTACTTTTAAAAACCTGCAGCAACACTCTTATTATAAAAGAATTAATAACCCTGTGTTTCTAAGTCAAATTGTCGGTCATAGAAAAGTCGTATAAATGTCAGATACTCTGAAGGAGGAAAATATCAACCATCTGGTGTTCCAGATAAAGCTGCTGACTGGAACATTTTCTCTCCTGATAATGAACTTCTTGTAATTGTACTCAAAACATCACCATTATTTGGGTGGAAAAAACATTTTTTAGTTCTAATATTTAGAAACATATAGGTGGAATCGTGCAGCACCTGTTCCTCTTTTCAACCTCAGCGACCAGTTCATCAGTAGAGAACTGTCCCCTGACAACCAGGATCAGGCTTTTGATGACATCCTCTGAGCAGTCCACGTCCAAGAGGCCACCGACCACAACAGGCAGACGGCTAGGATTCACCTAAGACACAATTTTTTTTTACAACACATCTGATTAGTTTACATCTGTAATACACGGATGTATAATCACCAAGGTGCATTTGAACACTGGGCCTTACCTTCTGCACGTAGATCTCGATGTATTTCTGCAGGTTGTTGCGGTACAGGTAGAGCACCAGGTCATGGACAAAGTCAAAGCGGTCGCAGACGATGATGAGTGGTAGCTGGTCGGTGAGTTTGGCTTCCTGTTCGTCACACATAGTGGAGGGAAAGAAGCCACAGTGAATAAGAGAACACCATCAACCTGCCCTGATGCAACAGGGCTGATCTTTTACCACTGCACTTACTGGTGTACTGTGTCACTGAAAATGAAATTTAAGATATCATTTTCTAGCTCCAGGGGCAACTCTTCTCGATTTATAAATTGCACATCTAATACAGTATGATGGGGGCGGGGAGAAAGGTGTGTCACTACAGCAAATGGAAGTCACATTGCAAGAATCAGTGTGTTGAAAAAACACAGATGTTCTAAAGTAGCTTTCTTATTTAAAAAGGCAGAGAGCTGTGAGTTGTCAGATCAACACTAGACAGCGCTCACCTAGTCCTCTGCACTGGTGTGCTGACACACTGCTGCCATCCACACTCAAAAAGGATTAACAAACTGGGATTGTGCACCTTTGTCAATATCATCCAAGAACATTTTGCACTGATTAGAGGCTCCTAATAATGTGACGACACATGACTGGTTGCAACCCAGTGGGTGTATGGATTGTGGTATATCAGCATATACACAACCATACAAATCCCAGTTTTAATCCTGTGCCTAAAAGGTAATAAAGGGAGGAGGGAAACAAGCAAAAGAGGGGAGAAGTCCTGTACTGTGGGGAAGGATAGATTTACCTTATACATGTCCTGCCATCCCAAAGACAAAAGAGGCAAAGCAGAAAAGATAATTGACTGCCATCAGGATTGTTGAACATTTTAACCAGTAAGAGAATGTGAATTCTTTATTGATGCCCCAACAGGATCTGCTTTAGATAGTTATTATTTTCTAATCTATAGAAAGGAGGCAAATTGTTTATCTGTGACGCTTTACTTTTAATAGCATTTTAGGGAATATGTGATATGAATGAAAACATACTAGAAATGGGGATTCAAGACAAACAAATATTGAAAAACTGCTCAGACATGACACTGAAAAGGCAACAGAGTAATCTGAAACAAAAAGATGCAATACATAAGGCATAGAGAGAGACAGGAATGAAAGAAAACTCAGTGAAAGGGAGAGAATAGCTGTTAAACGTCAGCGTTTGATCACTTCAGCTGTCCCTGCGGCTTTACCTTGAGGAAGTTCTTGACGCGCTCTGGGTCGTAGCAGTTGCTCTCCCTGCAGATCCTCTCCACCTCTTTGATCTGGCCCGTCTTGCAGGCAGCCTGGATGTATTTGAAGTGAACTTCAGGGTCCTGACTGAAGTTCACAATAGAGCCCAGGAAGTAGAACAGACCTGAGAGAAAAGAAAGACAGTCACTTCTATTAAAGCTTGAAAAGAGGTGCACCTCTGTAGTTCTGCTGATCTAACGGTAGCATTATGGGTCCAGTAATACATCATGAAAATATATAACAGACATTAAAATGTAGCTTCATGGCTGCAGTTTCTCTCTTCTCCAATTAGCTTACTTAACCTTTATACTCCATTATTCCAGTAATAGTAGAGCAGCTGAACTAATTCACCTCCAGGCCATTCTGCACTATTGATTGTACTGCCCCTGTTCTGGCCTACTTGTCTAATTGATAGTTAGGGGCATCTGTCTAAGTACACAGGCGGCAGGGAATGGCTGTGTAAATTAAACTGAAGGACAAGTCAGATACCACTCTAATGTCTAGCCTGCTAACAGGGATAATTAGGTGAACTGCCCCATTGCACAAAGTATATCCTAAACTTTTAAGGAACCTATTGGCTACTTCAATACTTTGTATCTCTGACTGTACTGGGTCTAGACTGTAAAATCCAAATCTCAAATGCAGCAGTATGTCTTTATAAAGTTTGGGTTCTCACCTTCAAAGCTCTTGAAGGACTCAAAGAGCTCAGTGAGAGACTGTGTGGTGAGCTGCTCGTGGTACTTGGAAGCCACCTGGACACAGATCTGCAGGTTCTGGCGAATGTTGGCAGACAGCATGGCCCTGAGGCACTCCAGAGAGTCCTCCACCGACAGAGAGCCAAAGAAGTTCACCAGCCACTGGAGATGGAGGAGAGAATGAGTTAACATCATAGGTCATACAATATGTACCATTTTAAGTTTGTAGAAAATTCCACAATAAGCAACTGAGCCTACCTCTGGGTTGAGCAGGTGTGTATGCACCACAGCACGCTTGATGTCATACAAGTCGGTGTAGTGTTCAAGCGCTCTTTGCAGGAGTCCGGCCTTCTCGCACAGCTGGGCGATGTGGGCGCGGTCGTAGTTGGTGAACATCTGGTTGCCCAGGATAGCATCGGCAACCTGCACCAAGAAGCAAAGAAAAGGTTAGAAAAAAATAAAATAAAAATGCATCCCAGCTCGAGTCATTAGATTCCTTTTAGTAAAATACACATAGATGTGTCCACCTGTGGAGCATGCATGAGGTTCATCTCCAGCAGGCGAGTCTGGAGTGGTCCTTCCGAGGGTCTGTTGTTCTTCAGAGCATCCAGGAGGAATGAGGTGCACTGCTGGATCAGGTTGTACTCCATGAATACATCCACGATCTGTAAAGGAGGAGGCAAACAGGTGAGAATTTAAACTCTGGAGAGGAAGAGAGATCATGCTTATGTATGCTGGAGCGAGTACACACGGCCTCCCTCCAACATAAACATAAGACTCCACTGACAGGATTAAACTTGAGATGCAAGAAGACCACATACAGTATGTATTTAAAGCTGCCTAATGGCCACTTGTGATGCAAATTGAACGTTGGCTGAATACAACACATTTCCTCCTCCAAAAGATTGAAGAAATCCTCCGATGCAGAGTGTTTTATTCTTAAAACTCTTGTTCCCTGCCAATACAGCACTTTAGGCAACACAAACAGCTGTGTCAGCAGTTGACATTTGCAGTGCAGAATGTCTGCAATGTCAGGAAGTGAAGGAAGAGGTGCATTTCCTTTATACTACAGGATAGCTGAGCTTCACAGATGTTGCCATGTGCGTGACTCGGTCGAATGCTTTGTCCAGTTTCGAGGAAAGTTTGGGGTTGACACGTTAACTGAGGACTTGGGATGCAAGGTCATAGTGTTTATCTCAATTTAGAAAAGTATAGTTAAGTCTCACCCTAACCTCAAAGACTCTGCACATCCCAATCCACCCTGTGCTGCACAGCAAGGGTTGCTTCTTAAACTCCTACTAACCTTTAAGTCAGAGTAAGTTTTCTCTTTTAGAGCTCTTTCACAGAGACCCATTCCACTCTTTAATCTCTTTTAGAGCTCTTTCACAGAGACCCATTCCACTCTTTAATATAACAGCGGACAGTTAAACTCCTTTTGTTTTCTAATTTGGAAGTAATCCATTTTATTCCTGACCTGTGTGATGTCAGCCAGAGGCTCTTCATCCTGGACCAGCATCTGCGCAAACTGCAGACCTTGTTCTGGGTTGATCCGCATCACATTCCTGAGCAGAAAGATCCAGTCTGGAGTGTAGCCCACCTGGGAGCAAAAAAATAAATTAATTAAAAAATAAGAAATGCACTGAAGTTTTCATGGAGACATTTAAACATGAAACATGACATTCGTTTGCAAAACACACAATTGAAACTAAATCCTGCGTTTCATCACTTGAGAATGATTAAATCTTCAAGAGCTCAAATCTCAGTCAGACAGACTTACCTTCTTGGCGTACAGGACAATCTTGGGGAACTGACCAGTCTCTGCGAAGCACTGGATGACTTTGTTGGGAACATTGGCCCTCAGGTAGACACTGAGAGCCAAGGTGGGATCCACTGCCTTCACCAGGTCACCCAGCTCCTCTGAACACTCCAACTGAAAACACAGGACAAGTAACATCAGCACTGAAAACAAGGACCATAAAACAAAGACAAGCATACGAGGTTCTTATTTCATCTCTTTCATTTTATTTTATATCTTTTTAGATTTTTCCATTTTATTTTCCTGTTGAAGAGTTTGTAAAGTTAACTATACACTTGATGGCATTACAGTGTTTATTACGTGTCTATAACTGTTAAATCACTGTCATCACATCGAGTGTGGGAGGAGGTGAAATGCTGCTTCCTCTTTTTTTTTTGGATCATCTGACCACGCACTGCAAAATACATTAATATACGCTGAATACAAAATGAGTGCAAGTCCTTTCCAGGTTCTCTTATTTACCACTGATGTGGCTGAGAACCACCAAGTGTAATGTGTAAATATAGTTTTCTACGGGAATACTTCAAATTCTTTATATAATAGATGTTCTTACATGTTCCAAGATAATAAGCGAGTGACATAAACAAACAGGCCACTCAGGAAGAGCCTCTTCCTGTGAGTGGAGGCTGAGATGGAGATCTGCAATACCTTGTCTTCCTTCAGCCACTTCTCCAGAAGCTGCTTTCGTCCCTGCTGGAGGACAGGCCTGCAGAGCTCCAGGGACTCGAACTTGTTAAGCTGGCCCTGGTCCAACAGGATACCAAAGTACTGCAACAAGGGAGAGGTCTGGCCCGGCTGAGTGGGAACACTCTGAAAGCGACGGATGGTGTCTGGGGTTCGCAGGATACCCTGAAAGAGGAAAGGTTGACTGAAGGTGAGAAGATCCTTGCAGTAAATGCATTTTTGTTCAGACTATATCAGAGATGTTAAATGACTGTGTGCTAACAGAATGAGTACCTTTGGTGCATTGGCGGCGACCTTGGCAGCCTCAGAGTAGTTGCCAGCAGCAAACAGGTTGTTGAACTTGCGTGCAAAGAGCTCTTCAGCACCGGCGAGGTTGTTGCGGACAGCTAAGCGGAGAGCCAGATCTGGATTCTGGAGCACGTTAGTGATGTAGGGGATGATGTTTTCCTCTTCCACGCAGACTGACAGCACCTGTGTTATAGGGGGAAAATAAAGAATGTTGCAGTAAAGTACACTAGAGATAGGACAGAGGGTTAACACAGTGAGGCACAGCACTGCTCACTCTATTATCACCATAGCAGCCTCATTTTTTGTGAACATTTCCTTTTATTTGTTTCTATCATATATAAAACATCAAGTTAAATTAAGTCAGAGACACTGCTCCCTAACCCACACCCCCAGAACGTTTAGCAATTAACGCGAGAGCGATAAATCGACCAGGCCAATCTCAACTGGATAGGATAGATGGTCGTCTTTAAATTTTTAACTCATCTCAGATTGTTCTAGATGACACTGGAATAAATCAAGACATTCCTTATTTATGCCCTGTGCCAGAAATTAGCAGAGTGTGCAAGCTCAGCTGAATAAAACTGTGGGTAATAGCACTAAACTCCATTAAACGCTGTCTGGCCTTGAGGTTGTGGCTGCTGAATGCAAATGTATTATTAGTGGGTCAGTGTAACGCATGGCTTTTGTGAGGAGTCTGGCAACAGAGAGAAAGTGGAGTGAGTTGAATGAAAAGAGCAGAATGAAGGAAGGGGGGAGGGGGGCGAAGGAGAAAGACAGCCAGTGTTGGCCCCTCTACAAACAAGCCCAGCAGGTCAGTGCCCCAGCTTTTAACACGGGTGACTAGACCTCATTCTTCCTGCCATGAAAGCGGAGTCACTTACTCACTATTACTTGGGTGGACTAATTGGAGGTAGTCGAAATAAGAAATGGACAGAAAAGAAGGGGTAAAAATAGGTCCCTTAGTGGAGAGTCTGTGCTCTACTCTGTATGTAGGTGTAGTCAGGGCGGAGGAAACAGCAGCCGAGAGAGATGAGGCTAGTATTAAAGTCAGGAATAATTAAAGCCAGAAATATGTGAAAGGCACATGGCAGATTCAAGAAATCTTCAGCACACGTGTGCCAATACTTCAGTATACTTTAGCAGTTGATTGAAACATGTCTTTCAAATACACTGACCGGAGCCTGATGGAAAAAAGAGACACAGTAGGCGGAACAACCAGAGAGCACCAAGCGTCAGATGACACATGAGCCGTCGTATCGAGTGAAACACTGGCCCAGACGCACACACAGAATAGTAAAACTGCAGGGCAGACATTGCAGGTCTCTGCTTTGCTACTGACGTGGAAGATAAGGTGGAGGTTGTGATTGGATGAGAGGACTGGCACTAAGAGGATTGAGGGCACCAGGCTGTGCTTCCCACTTCACATCATGTGCTGAAGGGGTTGAGGGCCCCCCCACCCTCTTCTGGCTCTATTGCTTTCTCTCACTCCTGATGTGTGTGTGTGTGTGTGCAGGAGGTCTGCGCTACAGCTCACATCACTGCATGTCAACGTCACACCAGGACTGGCACATACACACTTCCTGGTATGAGTCATGGTATCAGAGATTGTGCTGCTGCAGCTCAGACTCACAGACAGGCACTGCTAGATTCACAGCTCCTCATAAGAAGGCTACTGATGAGGTAGAAACAGTCAACTAGATTATAGACACTCACTGAATAAAAGCTTTTTCATGTCCATCCAGGTGGTACTGATTTGTTTCCCCACCACTTTGACAAGATAGCACACCTCTGTGGTTAACCCTCTGGGATGGTATCAGTGCCCTATCAACTGTTTTTGCAGGATTAGTGACCGTTCACCACCACCACAGTAGCTTTTGCATAACCAGCTCCACAGATCGAATGATTATTACGAGTCTGAGTGGAGGAAACTGCTTGTGAAGACAACCGGGAACAAAAATATGAGACTGAATTCATCAGATCATCTTGTTAGAATGTTGCTTGTTGACAACAGGGGATTTAAAAGGAAATGGACGGTAAAAGCATTGTGATAATCTATTACTCAGCATCAGGTTACCCAATATTGTTGATAAGCAACCCATTCAACTGGAGCCACTGAGGGGTCAAGACAGTGGCCTATTATCTCTCAGATCACTGCCTCTGTGTACGTGTTTGTGCGCATGTGATGTGCGTACACACACACACTTCACTACTCCGGCATACGGCAAGATCCGTCACTGCCACGGATCAGCTTTCCTCTCTTCACTCAATTATTCATGTGGTGTGTGGCCTGGCTGGAACATTATTCATCAGCTGGCTGGATCCAGTTCTCTTCTCTGGTTCAGCTTTACAAAAGCAGTAAGACACAACCCTCTGCCCCCCTCTCTGTGTGAAACACTACACCTTGGATTATTTATAATGCCTCCTAGCAAAGTCTGAGCTTGCCTGATTGACGACATGCAAACATGGAGTTGTTGTTATTACCCCCACACAACAACTGATGCTGATGTTGTGCTTGTTTGCATTCACTGGCCTGTGTCAGATTTGCTGGACATGTAATTGCTGATGACATGAAGAGGGGTAAATAATAAAGAAGTGGTTATGTTGTGGCTGGAGTAGAGTTTTGCTGGCGAAACCAAATATTCTTCCTAACCTCTTCCACACAGACGACCGAAGCTGAGCTGCTAAACGCAGGCTGCATTTAATTTCCTCAAGCGCTTGGTTGACATTCTTACCTGTCCCTTCCTGTTGACGCCGATGATGCCTGAGGTGGCCTCGTGTGGAGCGGTAACAAAGATGGTCTCTCCGCTGATGCGGTTCATGTAGATGCAGGTGCCCGTCTCCAGGTCATACAGGTGAATGTAGCCGTATTTGGTAATGAGGAAAACCACATCTTGCTTGGAGCTTATCTGCAATAAAACAATGAGATTAGAACAAAAGATGCAATATTGTGTCTGTAAATCTAATTATAGTGAAGAAGAATTAAAAATAAATTGTACAAATGTAATTATTATTTTGCGTATTCTAGGTTCTACACATGTCGACCTTATACGGGTTGTGACCTAATTAATTCAAATTAATTAAGCATTCGTTTAAATTCTTAAAACTTCACTTTTTAAGAAAGTGACAGCCTAGTCTGAGCCAGGTCCACACCTGCATGGCCACAGGGAAGTCGTTCTGGGCTTCTGGAGGGAAGAACACATCCACTGCTTTCTTTGGAAATGGCTGGTTGCCAGTTGGTGGGGTTCCCACTTCAATGATGTGCAACTGCGGCGAAAAAGAGAAGACACAAGTAAGAAACAGACTCGGGGAGGTTTCGCTGGCGAGAATGCCAGTTAGATAAAAGTCTGCTTTCCCCTAATATGTTATCAGCATCAGTCACCTTTCCTCCGGCCTGGCCTCTGACAGCAAAGCAGAACAAAGTTGACTCCTCTGAATTCCCCTCCATCTTGAACTGGGCGAAGCTGGCAGCGTGGCCTTCAATAGGCTGAGAAACCTTTCTGTCAACGGAGTAGAGCTGCATGGCTCCCACCACCCGATTTTGCTGGAAAAAAGCAAAACAATACATATAAATGTAGAAAACAAACTGAATATTCTCTGATATACTTGGTATTATACTCGGAAGATGTGAAAAGCAAAATTACCTGGGCTGAGATGCCAATGAGCAGGAGCCATTTCTGCTTGGCGTCAGTGCGGTAGTTGATGATCTGGCAGCCTGCCAGGCTGGAATGGCGGTCAAAGACTTTCACGGGCTGTGAGTCGCCCTCCATGCTCCAGTGGTAGACGGCATTGTCAGTCACGAGTGCAACTGTGTTCAGGGAGATCCACTTCCAGAAGGTAACATCGTCTGTCATGGTGTGCGCCTTCATCTTGCTCTTCATCTCAATGTTGAAGATCTGAAGGGTTTTGGCAGCTAGAGGGTGGAGAAAAGGGGGCAGGATCCAGGCCCCAGAAGGACATTATAGATTCTGACAAGAGTTTGCCCACACATAGATTCATAGGAAAAGAAACTAAATTTCAATAGAAAAGGGAGATTAAAATTTGAAATATTGATAGTCATGGCGCATCAAGCAACGACACCATGACTGATAGAAAGGGGATGCCATACATGCTGTAGTCGGAAATTGTATCATAACTGAAGTCTAGTGAGACAACTGGCAGAAAAATATGGAACCATAATATAATTTTGGCCTCCTGAGAGGCTACACAAGGTCAATTATGTGCACTTTAAGTAAGTACAGTTTCTATTCTAAACTCTATAGAGGAGTATTATAAATTATGTCAATAAGAACTCGTTGCCAAATGCCAGAGGAATGTAGATTTAGAAGTAAATGAATAAGAGTAAGGGAAACGTTAACTTAAACAATCCAGTGAGCACAACTCGGAGACAATATAGATTACGGTCGCTCCTCATACTCTATAAGTGTGAATGACTGAATACATTCATACCCATAATTAAGAATATATACCGTTAAACTCAGTATTTAAGATCACTGACTACAGCGCTGGAACAATGTTTCATAAATGTACTCAGTATATGTAATGTTATGTCCGACTACGTGGCCCACCCCATCAAATGAACAGCCTTCATTGAGAGAAACAAAGCAGACAGAGGGTGGAAGCAAGAGACAAACAACTCACAAAGAAGGCAAACACATCTGCATCGGAGTTAAATAACAGTGGAATACGACAGTTAAACAGATACGTAGAGGCACGATTACAGGGGTGGGGGGTCGCAAGAAAAGGTGTCCAATGATTATGGTTTGATTGTCTACAATTGAAGTTAAATGTTTTGTGATGTCCTGATAACGGATCAGACACTAAAAAAAAAAAAAAAAGGGGCACTCACCTGCATTTTGTTCATTAGTTTAAGGTTAATTTAGTGAGCTAGAGCTTTTATTAAGAAGCAGTGTGACTTCCTTGTTTGCTCATTATTTCAGTACTTATCAACAAAGTGAGAAAAAAAAAGCAAAGACCAATGCGTTAGCACAACTGTCAAGATCATTTCTGCCATAACTACGCCATGGGATCAGAGTACAATAAGCAGTGTGGTGAATGGACCACTTGCAGCAGCAGCCAAATTTCAAAGAGCAAGCAAAGGGATTTTTTAATTGAATCATGATCAACTGCTGGAGGTGTGTGTGCGCATTGCGTCAATCCTTCAGACATGGTTACATGAAAAGATTACGGATCGGTACTGTGTCACATGACAAGGTCGGCGAAGAAGGATCACTATGGTAGAGACAGGGCAGGGAAGACAGCGGGGGTGTAGAAAGAGACAGGAAGGGTCTACGCTGAAACCTACACTGTAGAATTAGTGAGGAAATGGCAGGTACTACAACTTTCTCCATACACTGTGGAGCTACTTTCCACATAGAAATGTTACTGCAGGTTCGGTTTTAATAAAAAATAATGCTCATCTGCATTTTTCTTGTTTCTTTGCAGGAAACATTTACTGCGCTGTCTTAATCACAGGATGACCCCATTTACTACCAACTCTGGGGTGCAGTGTGTTCTTCTTTGCAGCATTAGTGTGCCCATAACATTTGAATCTACTTTTAAGTTGCTTTAAATGAATCTTTATGTGTTTGCTGTGTAAAAATTTAACCAGGCAGCATCATGAGCACTCCTGCTCATGTCGGTATGTCACATGTTTGTCAGCAATGAGCTACAACTCTATAAAAGTTCAGCGTACAATTTAAAACTGCACATTGTACCGTGTCCTCTGCAGAGCGGACAGTCAGCAGAAACAGGTTGTTTAACTAATTCTAACAAATGCATATATCTCTCTATATATATAAAAAAAGAAAGAGGTGAGCTGTCACACCTGAAAAACTCTTTTACCATCAACACCCCAGAAACATCCCAACAAAAATGACAATGTTCTTGTGCTATGATTATTCGAAATCAATACCTTCAAGCCTGGTTAGTAGTTTGCACAATTATGACAAATAATGTCAATGCCCCAAGGATCTTTTTTAGTGATCAAATATATTCTTTTTACAAGAAAACCTGCAGTCCAGGGCAGTTTTGGCCCTTAGTAGTTTATCGACACAAGCTGTTTGGCTCATAAAATGTTATTTGAATAGTTTGATAGTGCCAAAAGCTGAACACAGACAGATGGACACACAAGGCTGTTGGTCTCTTGGATCCACTGAACAGGAAGTGCTCCTTAGCTTTACTTTTCACGCCCTGACAAGCGAGCCTTACAGGTTTTAACCCAAAGTCTCAGCTCACTCCTCGTCTGGGGCTCGTGTCCCGTGAAGAACATGTGAAATCAAATTAACGCAGCTATCAGATGCCATTAGACTTCCCACAAAGGTTATAAGTCAGAGCATTAAGTCTACACTGTCTTTGTTTGTCAAAAGTTGCTAAACTCATGAGCATTTATTAAACACAACTGGGAAAACAAGTGAAACAAAAGGTTTGGGTAATTACCACTTCACACAGATGGAAGAAGACATGGATTTCAAATGAAAATCGAGAAGAAATGTGAATTAAAATGAAATCATTTTTACCTATAGTATTACCACATGTAAAAAAGGTTCTAAAAATCACATTTACATGTAATAAAAATGATGATATGCCAGCAAGCTGTAAGGCTGTGAAAGCTAAATCCTGTTTACGAAGAAATATTTTCAGTGGCCCAGATGTGGAAGAAGGTCCAACAAATTATCCAGAAATGGGGGTAAGAAATATGAAAAATAATAAAAGCTAGGCCATTAACTGATCTAGGCCACTCCCAATGGTACACAGCGGTGGATTAAGTCATGTCAGCTGTAATCAATGTAGTCTACATGCTTCATTTGTTTACTGAAGAGAGCAATATGAATGGGATAATTTCATTAATACTGTCTTGAAAACAGGATTTCACTTCCACAACGTAGTAGTTAAATTTCAACTCACCATCTGCAAACACATAAGAAAGCAGTAAAGAAAAATAAAAAAGAACATAGAAAAGACAAAAACAAAAAACAACAAAAAAAGTCAAAGCAATCATGGATGCTGGACAAAAAGAATTAAAAATATGCTATTTTGAATATTTACAGGACAAATGTTTGGAAAAAACATACATGTTGGCCAATAAAAACTACTTCATAGTGGAAAAAACTAAAGTAGCTGGATGTGTATGGACATAAATAGATGAAAATAATTTAAATAATTATTAAATGGAAAACGTTGCTATATTAAACAAACATGTCACTGAAGTAATATAATGTAGTTCTCTCTCTACACTGATTCAGACAAATATGGCCTCTGCAATACCAAGAAACTGCCTTACCTTTAAGTGCAATGACCTTGCTGGCTGGATTCATGATGGCGCTGTCAGCTGAGATGGGCCTGCGGATAGGTGTATTGGGGTCTGCCATGTCAATGATCACCACCTGAGTCTGCTCCCCCACCTTCTCCCGGATACAGATGAACTTATCCGACTCCATGGTCAGGGTGCTGAAGCCTATGTTGGCCGGATTGATCCCTAAATTTTGGAGCTAGGAGAAAAGGAAACAACGGAAAGGTGGAGAGGGGGATGTTAGGTTGAACAGAAATAGCCTGCAAAAGGTTACATTTAAATACAATATGCAAAGAAAACAGCATCACATCCTCCCTGTCACCATCTCCAGGCTGCCATTTGAGAAAAGGTAACTAGTTTATTTTAATTTCACTGTAAACTAATGTGCTATTTACCGTTCCTGTTAGACAGCAGTGAGTAATGGGGCTCGAACGCCTCCATTACTTTAACATTTAACAGTAAAAAACAAGTAAAACGCCTGCTGCTGACCAACCAAACAACAACAACAGTGTCTAATAAGAAGGCTTAGGCTCTATGCTCAGCTGCTGAGCACTACTGCAGCCAGCCTATGAGGTCACCATGCCTGACACCGAGCAGCGGCTCTTTGGGAACATGTAGCTGTGCAGTGGTCACAACGGTTAGAGAGCTGGGCTGGGTGGAGGACTAATCCTACGCCAAGTTCCCAAAGCATGGGCCAAAGAGGAAACTACAAACATATTACACAACACTTTAGTCTCACTGCAGGCTGACTAATAGCAAAAAAAAAAAAAAAAAATCAAGGCCTGACTTCTTGCACCTACTAAGACTGAGCAATTTTATCGATCCTGCGATATATATCGATATTTTGTTTCCTCAGAAAATATCGATTTTTCAGCCGCGAGTATCGAAAAATAGATGTTCGGCAGACTGAAAGCACAGTCAACGAATGGACAAACGTTACTAGGCAGACTAGTTTCTTTTTCAACCGATCAGTGGAGGGTATCTATGACGTATTCTATCCAATCAAAGGACTCTGGGGTCTTGTGGAGGTGGGACAACAGAGAGAGAGAGCTGTGTGCGACCTTTTGTATTAAAAGGGCATTATTTTATTGTTCTTCACATACTTGGTTGAAAAACTGCATACATGTGTCAGGCAAAGGGATTGAAAAATAATATTTTAATCCAGAAACTCTTCACTAGTTCTGTTTGAAGTGTGATATGACAAAAATCAGATTAATTTTGTCCAGTATTTGCAAGCTGTAGACTCTCTGTCCAGTCAGAGTATCGAATCGTATCGTTGGCTGAATATCGTGTATCGTATCGTGAGATTAGTCATGACACCTGTCTTGACAGTCACCTGGATCTATGATGTTAAATGACATGAATAATTAATTCACATCCTAAGGCTAGAGCAAACAACCAACAAAAGTACGCCACAGTGCAGCAGCGTTGCCTTAGTTTCCCTGACGTGTGATACAGGAAATAAAGAGGTTTGACCTGCATAAAAACAAAAGTCAGGAGGCTATAGGTGAAACGCTTTGCAGCACATAACTCCAGCTCACCGCCAAGGCTGGAAACAGGGCATCCTGCCCGCCACACACAAATCCTGACACAGCACAACCCACTGAGGGCAGAGCCAAAGCAGCTCTGGGCAGGTGTGTCAAGACTCTGGTAGAAGAACAAACCAAATATCATATTTTCAATTCTAAAATGAAACTACTACAAAAGCTCAAATTCTCCAACAGTAACACTGAACGGGGAAAAGGACAAAATGCAATCGTTGCAGAACTTCAGTGTCTTCCTGCTGAGAAACTGCAAATGGCAATGCTGTTGTGAAGTAAACCGAGAGGAAATGAAACTACCAAAAACATTTCATATAACTTCCTCTTGTTTCGCAACAATTCAGTAATACACCGTAGTTGTACTAATGTCATACAATTGCCTGAAGCTATCTGAAGTGTAGATGAATAAATATATGTCTTTGTTGTTGTTGTGACATAACTTCCATTTGTCACCAGATTAAATTTCTACACATTGTGATATCATAGCTTAAGCATTTAACACTTGAAGAAATGAATCTACACAAATGTAATTTATCACGTACACATACTTTGCCACAAAAACCAATAAAATGTTTTTTTTTTCCTATCAAGTTGGAAGTTTAAGTTAAAACCATTTTAACCTAAGCAAAGTGTTATTAATAGACGTTACAACTTGTAGCATTAAGTTGTGTGTACAGCTGCAAAGGCAGAAGTCTGACAAAACCTCTCTGTTTGGATGTTTACCTGTGGCCATGAATAACTGATAAAGCTATAATGAAATTACATAAAGGCCATTTAGCTAATGGCATTACTTGAACGGGGAAATGTTACGTTTACATTCTAATGACCTGTTTTTCTGCTTCACTTTACCAGCCACAGAAGTTGAAGCAGACTCATAATTTGTGGCCCCCTAATTTAATTTTTTTTAAATATCAAGAGCAGTTTTGCGAACACAAATTGGATCCCCCGCCAAAGGGCCTACAAGGCAGACACGATGAGTGTTTGTCTCAAGGCTTGCTAACAATATAATGCAGCTCCACTGTCAACAATTTGCTGGAGCCGAGTCCTAATCAGCAAACAGAAACCGCGGTTCCAAGAATTGCTCAACGAAATGGGAACACCTTTTATCAATGACAGACACACCCTCCACCCCCCGAGCCCTGCCCCACCCACATTCTTTCACTCATGTGTAACCTGGTTCCCTCTCAATGACATTGCGATAAATGACCTTACAGAACAAGTGTTACTACCGGCTGTGAGGAAAGAACTGAAAACTTGTCTGAAACAAACTTTCGCCACTGTGTTTCATGTATTTTTTTTTATTGCTATGCAGGGTGACATCATACAGTAACGTCACTGCTGCTTCCATGCCTCTTATCGCTGCCATTGTCCAGTAGGGAAGCCTTGTTTACTGAGGCAATATTTATTCAAACACCAGACAAAGGGAACGATCGTGCAGAGAGAACATGCTTTAGACATTGAATAAATCTATTTTCAGTGATAAATTGTTGAAATGGACTTACTAAACATGGATTCAAACCAAGAGCAGCATCATCTTTTGTAACAATATCAGACGGTCCTGTGTAGTGGCTCTGAGATCAAGACTGTGTGAATTAACCATATGACTTTCTTTAAATTGTCTCTCTAATCTCCACAGACCAGACTGAGGTGACTACGTACTAAGCAGAAAAGGAGGGTTATCCTCTATTACACAATAGTTTTCTAGACAGATTTACGTGCACTCTCCAACTCTCTCCCTCTACCATCTGTCATCTATTCTGGGATCAGCAGGAAGCCCTTTCATTCACAATGAAAAGCATTCGTAAAACAGGAAAGAGTGGCGCGGCCTGAATATGGTACCTCTGTCCCTCTGAATAAAGAACAGCGAGCAGGCAAGATGTTGCGCTGCCGGAAGATCGGGCACACCACAGTTTGGTCTGTCTGACTGGTTTGGCTTTGGAAAACCTTATAGTAAAACACTGCTGTGGGCTAAGGCCGCTGTGACATCAATGAGCAGGAATTTGGGCAGAAAGCAGTGGAGTTACAACCAATGTGGAAAATCATTTAGTCATTTAATCTTAGCCTTGCCTGGCCTTGATGCTGGCGCTTTTAGTTTAGCTGTTAGCAACAGGCTTTGATGAGCAAAACATTTGAATCCATCGGCAGCTAATTAGCAGCGGGGTGGTGAAAAGGTCAGCACAAGAGACACTGGATGCCAAGGTAAGAGATCAGTATTATGTATCATCTAGTATGATGACCAACAAACTAACCTGCTGATTAGAGAAGCTATTAATAATACAAACAGGGCAAAGAAATGTCTAATAATTTGAAAGATCGTTAAAAGAGAGAAAAAAATAAACGAACAGGAGGAATTCTAATCAATTTATATGTACACCTGAAGGCTAACGTTGCTAAAATATGCCATGTAGACAGTGTGATGGCATCAACAAAAGACAGCATAATGACTCACCATTACATGCATTACTATCATTAGCCTGACGGGAAACTATTAACTCCACCCCTCGTCTGTGATATGACATCACAAATTAGTATCTCTGCAAGGCAATGCTTGTGCACCAGAGACCGCAAACTTCCCAGGTTAATATCAACCAGCAAAGAGGAGAGCCAGCTCGGTGCTCTGTGCCAGGGAATTCAGGAAATGAACGCCGTTCATTGCTACCTCATTGGACGTTTTATTGAAGAGCGACTGCAGTTACACCAATCGTTCTCAAGTTAACACGATGATCCGCTACCTCTCGTAGGAATGAGCTGACACACAGTTGCCACAACTACTGATAAAGAACGCTCTGGCTCACACTTTTGTAAGAACTAAGGAAGTCAATGAGAGATAAAATCTGTTGTGTGAGCACCTCTGTTGGATGCAGCACTGAGAACAATACTAGTGATATGCGTGGTTAGTGAAGTACGTTTCAACCCTAACTAGTCGACACCAGAAATACTAGCTGGTTAAACTAATTAATATTTTATTAAAGTACAATGCTAGTTAACTATTGGATCCAAGATGTTTGCAGCACAGTTAAATGTTGACTGTTTTCTGGGTAAGGGTTTCCTTACCTTTAGTCTAGTCTAAATACGGCAAAATAAGTTGTAATGAACATCCCTAAACAAAACCCTTCAGTGGCCTAGCATGCAAACAATCAAGGCCCTGCTCTGTGTCATAGATTGACAGAGTGTAATAATCCTGCACTCTGAGTGCACAGCATGAGTTCGAATCACAGGGCACGATCTTCTGTTTTTATCGGCTCTGTTCACAGCGTGAGCAAATGCACCGTCGAGAAGAACCAAAACACATCAGCTTAAGTCGAAGCAAATCCCATCCTTTCAACGGGAATGAGAAGTCACGGGAAAACAAGGCAATGAGCATACCCACATGAAGTTCACTCACATCTAAGTGAGGAATCATCTTGGTCTGGACTAGGTTATCCTGTATAATATTGATTTCAATGGACTGCCACTGTGTTTGTCCGCCGTGTTGCACTGCCATGTTTCTACATTAGCCCAGAACATACAAACTAAACACTGGCTTTTGATAGGGCCGTTGTAGTATTGTTGTTGTTTCTTATCCACACTTATAATGGGAGGGTAAAGGCGAGGTGTTTGCAATCAGTTGTAGAATTTTTTGGAACATCTTTGTATTTTTCGTTCAGCGATGTGAACACCTAGAAGCTTCACTGCAACTGGTGCAATGTATCAGACAAACATTTGATACGTGGCCCAAAATCAATAACATTATTTTTATGCACCTCTTGTCTAATACAAATATGAGATCCATCATGCAGCCCTAGTGAGGATGTTTTCTTGATAATTTGAGCTGATTCAGAGCAGACACTGTGCTCTCTTCCTCACATCAAACTGAGTAAATTCCCATTGAGAGCCACAAAAATCGAGCTGATGGTTGCTACTGAATCTCACAGAGATAAGGAATCAGCAAGTAGATTTGAACTGTCCCCAACGAACCCAAGGGAGTCCTATCTGTTGATTTAACCTGTATGCTCTTCCTTCAAAAAGGAAAGCAGCATCTTGCTCAGCAGAAAAAAGTCTTGTGTGTATGTGTGTCCCAACACATGTTAAGTTCAAGGCAGGCAGGGAAGGATGTGCTATGTAATGTGCTGAGGCTTGCAGCACTTCATTGCAGTGCTCCACAACAGGAAACCAGGGATCCATTGTCTACCAGGACTGAAACAACAGGCCTGCCCAGTTCTGCCTCCTCCACTACCATGTGACACTGGTGGGGGACATGTGACCAGCCCAGGGGTGAGGAGCAAGAGGACTGCCTTTACTGTTAGATAAGGGGGTGGGGGTGGTGGTGAGGGGGTCGAAGGAAGGAATGCATGCGTTTCTGGACCCCATCCATCTCCGCTCCAGGCCAGTTCTGCTGAGGTGGTTTTGGGACTGCAGTTTCCTTTTTCTCCCCGAATGCATGCTTTATCTTACATTTATACAGTGCTGCAGAATGTGAAGTGTTCAGCAGATCTGTATCCTCAACAGCCTGTCACGAGATATCAGCCGGTTAGTTACTAGCACGGTTCAAAGTGCGACTTGACAAACCTTAGTAAGGTAAGGTGATATTTAAAGAGCATTGCCTTCCTACCATGCAAACAGTAGATACAGGCATGGACAACGAACAAGTTAAATTTACTATTAAACATCACTGAAAATAAATCTGAATTATATGCATGTAGTGTCAGCACTGCAAGTTGCATCTTTTCAGAATATTCAGGGAGCTGAATACTTTCTCAGACCACAGACATCTAATTTAAAACTACACACATTTATCTGAATGAGCATGACTACCAATTACACTTACTTTTTCTGTCCCTCATATCAGCACTCTGTGCAGATTTGTTGAGCACGATGACGGCTTTCTTTAGATAATAAAACAATGGTGCTGCCCACAAAAATCACTGTTGGGAGTTGAGGATACTGTACCGAGGATGTAGGACTCCTGATGTTTATAACGAAGTTAGCAAGTAAATGTTTTTAACTGTTAGAAATGACAGTCTAAATGTAAAAAGGGTTGAGTTGAGGGGTGAGTTCTGTATTATACCATTATTACTGGGTGTTCTGGAAGAGTTAACCGATGACATATTTTGTAAACATAATAGATTACTGTGTATACTTAATATACAAAATGTTCACATGTGCGTCGAAACTTAAACTAACAGTAACATGTCATTATGGAGTTGTATGTGAAATATTGTGTGGACTTAACACAGTATTTGTGAGCTTAAGCTTTTTTGCTTTTCCCTGCACAAATCATCAACATATTTGGTACCGGAAAGGAAGGCTGACTTGTGAAATCTCGCTGACTAAAATATTATTTGCAAGGGAAGCTTTTGTCAACACAAAATGTTGTCATCAGATAGATCCGAGAGCAATTTTTAATGAGTATGCACAGCCAACTCCCAGGTGAGGATTGGTACTAAAGGACCAGTTTTAAATAGACATGGGTTGCCGATTGGTCAGAACCATAACACTCCTGGGAAGTGGGTGCTGCTATTTCGACATCATTCATTCATTCCCAATGTTGCATATTTTCACTTTGCTAGATTACGTGTACAAAGTGGAGTGCATATAACAGGCTGTGCGAGAAAAGATGTCCCTATGTTACAGGTATTTTACTTGACATATACAATTGAAGTTGTTTAACTGGAGTCTACGAATGGATGATGTATAAAAATGCAAGCTATGCAAGTTGACCGGATGACAGAAGACAGACAATTTCAAAGCTGGAGGGGGAGGGTGGAGGAAGAGACAGAGAGACCAAGGTAATGTGAAAATCAGAAATGTTCACTTTCATTTCAACATCTGACCATAGATAAAGTTTATCTCTAAGCCAACTGAGAGGTACAATATCTTGATATGAGAGTTTTCCACAGTTTCACCACAGTTCAATTAAATGGTAAGGCTTCACCGCCCTATTTGCCCTAGATACTATACTGTGGTTCTCCACAATCACATGCAAAGATTGACATCTTCAGGGTAGATTTGCTATGATACTAGTGAACATAGACTTCTCAAATTTGATACTTATGCTTAAACTATATACAAGATAAGGATTCTTTGAGTTGTTTGGACTGATTCAGTCAGCAGATACTGGCCTATAGCAGACATATCTTGATAGACATATATAATAGCCAGTATATAATGCAGAAAGAGCTGCTTGTGGTGGTACTGCCAAGTTTATCCAGCTGACTGATCTTGGATTTAGAGTACTGTAGCAAGCAGCATAGAATAAGAGAAAAGAAGCAGCGCTCAGCAAAGTCAACTAAAATTGACATTCATATCATACATATTCATATCAGTACTAACTCATATAGAAAGGGTCCATTTTCATTCCATTTGAGATGTTTGGTCTCTGGGAGAACTTCCTGGGTGCTCCTGTGAGCAGCCATGCCATCATCATCTTATAGTACCTGACAAACTGACAGCCAACATGATTGATGGATGGACTCATCGGGACAAAGCAATCAGAGATTAACCAATAGGGGAAAAAGGAAACACAATTGTAATTACTTTGGTAATTGTGATCATTTATTCTGATATAAATTTTAGGTCATATCATACGGCTCTAGTATTCTACATGCTGTGAAACATGTATGAAACAGCATATGCAGGTCATGCATTAATGATAGGTGCTGGAGATCCCTTGGGAGTTGGATTAGTCGTACGAAATGACCTTGTGATGTGCCAATGACATAAATCAGAGAAAGCACGCTTCACTCTTAAGTTGATAAAATAGAAACGGCTATTGTAATTATGCAAAAGATGAACATAAAAGCAAAGCATATCAAAAAGTATGAACGATAAGAAGTCACGTGAGTGAAATAGTTAAATTCAAGATCTGCCAGTATAATTTCACGGCAAATATGTGGAGTCGGGACATGATTGCACAAGCCTTCCCATTGGCTTAAGATAAAATATTAGTTCAATATTAATGCACAGTAGTACCCACATTAATTCAACACTTCAACACACTGCATTGCTCTCTCTTTTCCACCCACTCCTGCAATCAAGAGGACTTAACAAAGGAGTCAAAAATCCATCCATAATCATTTCATTGTAACTGTATGAACAAAAGACCTTTGCATAGCTTTTTTTTTTTTGGTGAAGCACAGGCTCCAGACGAGCTCTTGTGATAGAGCTACATATTAACTCATCAACTGCTATCACATAAAGTTAGATGGCAATAACTCAGTGCTGTGCTGCACTTTTCTGTAGAGGATTTAGTGGCTTCCAGCAGTGTACTTACTGGTTGCAACCCCTGGCCTCACTCTCTCCTACCGAATGGTGAAGGTGAAACTACGGTGACCTTGAAAAACATGAAAGGCCTTATCTAGAGAGAGTGTTTAGTTTGTTCGTTCCTCTCATACTAAGATAACATAACTCTTATTTTCACATGATTATACACTAATGAAAACATAATCATGCAAATTATATTCCATTCCTGGCATATTCTGCAAATACACCCCTCTAAATCTTACGCACTGGACCTTTAACAGCATCAACAGCGAACAGAAATGATGAATCTGTGGACAGCATCCACCTGCTCTGAACAATAACAGTGCTCTACTCAACCTCAATGTTCTAGCAGAGGTTTTGTAGTAGCTGGATGATATAAGATTAGGAGGTCCGGGTTCAAACATTCACTCTGCTAAACTAAACAAGAAACTGAAAGTCACTATCAAGTCCAGTGGTAGTGACCCTGACCTCTGACCTCTCTTCGGGGAATCAGTGTCAAAACATTTATCATCACTCAGAGTTGAGCAGAGACTTTAAAATTAAGACAAACAAGAATAACTTGGATCACAAGTTAATTGTCTACATTTAGCCCCAAAGTCAACAGTCTCATAAGGCTGTGACGACCAAAGTGCTCTGCTGCGTTCAAGGCCAGAAAACAAATGAAAAAGAGGGGAAGACAGATCACATTTCTCATCCGAAGCTTGACTGAAAACACCAAAAGTCAGCTATCATTTATTCATTACACCTTGAAAGTCAGCACTCCGGACTGAATCGACAAGCTCATGAGCCATGAATGTTTCCACTTCCTCAACCTGACAAACTGGCAGTTTTATTAGGGTTATAGTAAAGGTGTGGCCTTTTTAAAACAAGAAGCAAAAGCACAGTCCAGACCAATCAAGTTAAACACCTGTTTGTCTAGTATTACCAACAAAAAAAACAAAAAAAAAAGTGTAACAACAGCTTCGTTAATGCCTTATTAACTAGGACAGCTCAGCTCGCAGACAACTGAAAACTTGACAGAAACAGAAGTCATTCTCATATTTGGCAAAGTCATCCAACGTGTGGGGGAGTAGGACAGTTATCAGTCAAGCCGACACACCACATGACCACTTCTACGAGCAGCCAACGTGATCTCCTCCTGAGGTCGGATAATCACTTTTAAAAAAAAGTAATATGACGACGCATATTTTATAACATGTCACACATGAGTTTACTATACAACTGACTTCTCACCGAGCTGTCACATTACTAAATGTGATGGCAATTGATTGTAGATAATGCAACTCAACCAGTGCCAGGTAAATAAATGAATGAATGAAGTATTTCAATAGCAACTGAAGTATCTTAACCTGTTTTTAATGTTGTATTCTTGTCATTTGATATACTTTTATGGTTCTTTTTTGTTTATTTCTGTTATCTGCTGTCTACTCTCATTTATTGTAAGGTGACAGGAAGGCGCCTATGAAATAAAATGTATTAATATTATGAGTTTACTATAAAAGTAGAGTACATTTCCACTTCTCACCGAGCTGTCACGTTACTAAATGTGATGGCAATTTATTGCAGATAACGCAACTCAACCAGTGCCAGGTGTTCAGGCAAATAAAGTAATGAATGAAGTATTAATATATGTTTCGCTTGTTTAAACAGTCATCCTTATCGCAGCACTGACAGACACCATCTGCACTACACAGCAGCGAGCACTCCGAGAAAATGAATACTTTATCTGTGAATGTGTTAAGAAATGTTAACACACACAGCACCTTAATGTGTTTATATCTTATATGTGTGTGTGTCGTCGTTTAATATGCACGAACAAGGGGGTGGCTAATCAAAGTGTTAGCACGGAGGCTAAGATGCTAACCGAGATAAACGTCATCCACCCTGCCCGAGCTAGTTAGCACGGTTAGCTCCGCGGGAGCTAACTTAGCTTCAAGCTTAGCTCAACCGTTAACTTGTTAAAGTCCACCGCGAATATATCGCAAGACAAGACAAAACTCGGCTTGACAATTGAACCGTCCATTCATCCACATACCTGCAGGTGCTCCTGAAAGCGAATAGGCAGGATCTGAGCCATGGCGGTTGGTTGGTCGGTCGGTTGGTCTCACTCTTCTGTCTCACTCTCCTCCGGTTTCTTCTAATGCTAACAAACTACGACAGCCAAGGGAGCCTCTAAGTCTAAAAAAAAAAAAGTCCAAATGAGTCTGAGCCTTGTATAAAAACGTACTGTCGGTGTGATGTTTTTTTGTTGTTTTAATTCGTCCCTGAACTGTTTACTTGCGGGCTTTCCCCTGGCTAACGGCTGACTGCCACTACATCGACTCCCTGGACCTGCAATGGCGGAGGAGGCTGGTCAGCAGAGAAAACATCCCGGAAACTGAATAAGGCGGATGAATACGCAGTCACACTTTTTTTTTTTTTAAGTGCATTAAGTGCGTTTATAAACCTTTATTTCAGCTGTAATTTTAACAGTTTAATATCCTCTTTGTAATCCAAAACAGAGTTGCACAGGACTTCAATATAACAACACGTTAAATGTTATAAACTGGAACTACTTCTTTTCTATTCGCCCTTTCATTTTTGCCACATCATTCGTCTTTGTGATTTCTACGTCAGACCTACGTGTTGTACACTTGTTCCTCGCAGCCAATCAGAGCGCTCCAAACTCAAAAGCCAGAAATTCAACTTTTTTTCCTGGAGTCTGAAGTCCTGGATCTATTGGACATTAAATCTGTTTAAATTAGGTTTAATTGATTTTATATAGATATATATATATTATATATATATATTATATATATATATATATCTATATATATATATATATATATATATATATATATAATTATATATATACGTACACACACACACACAGGCCCTTCCAAAAAATTTGAATATCATAGAAAAGTATATATATATACAGACCCTTTCCAAAAAATTTGAATATCATAGAAAAGTTGACTTATTTCCATAATTCCATTAAAAAGGTCAAACTTTCATAGATTATAGATTCAGAGCCCACACTTCAAACTATTTCATTTTATTTTTACATATTTTGGGCTTCCAGCTCAAAAAAACCCAACAGAAATTCAAAAAATTAGGATACTGTGAAGAAATCAGCCCAAATTTTGCAGGGCATTAATGTGTCACACACTAATCATCTACTAAACTCAAAGCACCTGACAGACTTGACCACTGGCCAGAAGACCATCATTGATACCCTCCATAGGATGGGTAAGCCACAAAAGTTCATAGCTAAGGAGGCTGGCTGTTCACAGAGTGCTGTGTCCAAGCATATCAATGGAAAGTCTAGTGGAAGGGCAAAATGTGTCAGGAAAAGATGCACCAGCATAAGAGATGACCGTGGACTTCAGCAGATTATAAAACAGAGAAGATTCAAGAATCTGGCAGAGATCCAGAAAGAGTGGAATGAGGTGAGATAGATAGATCAAGCATCCAGTAGCAGCATGCAAACATACATTGAACATACATTACACAGTAACCATATGTTATAATTAACCTAAGATAAATAAATAAATTTAAATATGTACAGAGGAATGAAAAATGTGCAGAGGAGTTAAATTCTAAAAGAAAAAAAAGTGCAGGATGAATTGCATACATTTGATAGAAGATAAATATATAACTGTGTTAAGGAGTTAGCTCATGCTAAACATCTATACAAAAACTATATAAAAAGTAGAAACTGTAGAAATCAAAATGTTATATACAAATAGAAAATAATAAAGGGCAATAAAGCGATTCTGATTCTGATGAATTATTTGCATTTTGTTTGACATTATTGGTAAATTTACTATAAAAATGAACTTTCACCTGCTACATAAAATATTAATGACAACCCTTTAAAATGTATATAAATGTGTCCAGTAGTCTATATTTACTATATATTATAGCTGCTGTCATGAACAACGGTTCAAGACAACAGCTTCTTCTTACTGACACCAACTATTACACCATAGTCAAATCTTGCAAGCAAAGCAAATTATCTTTCCTGAGAAGCAACTTTTCCTTCTTCCATCAGAATATAAGAGTAGTATTCTTAGAGTATATGAAATGTCTCCTCATGTCATTCTCTCAAGACAGTTTCTTTAAAATTATAATTACAGGCTATAAATTAGTGACACTTAAATCAAAGTCTGTAAGCAAAATCTGTGCGTCTTGGTCAGAATAACGTAATATCTGCTGGGTGGATTCTGAACCCAAGTGATCGTTTCCCTTTTTTACATCCACAATTTCTGTTGGCAGAGGATGTTACCTTGTTGCTCAATGTACAACTGAATGCTGGGAAGCCTGCCCCCCAAACAAACTGACCCTTTAGCTGAGTTGTCATACTGCTGAAGCGGCAGTTATGGCTTCTGAAGAAAAGAGCGGACACAGGAAAATTAGCACATAGTATTTGTCATACACCGTGATGCCTGCTGAATAAAGATTCTCTGCAAGAACATCTCTCATAGAGAGAGAATAGAGAGAAAATAAACCCCAGTTTGATAAAGATTGTGTCCAAGCATTGGTCATCTGAGAAGATTATTGTTGTTTGTCTAATAAGTGAGTCAGTTATGTTACAAACATTACTCTCTTAAAAACATACTCTTGGCAAACATTTCATTCAGGTTTTGAAGATAAATGACATGAACAAATAAATTCAGGTGTAAACACCTATTGCAGATTTATTAACAGACAGCAAATCAAGTAAGTTTAAAAAAAATATGAATGAAATGTTATGAGCTAGAAATGATGTTCAAATTCCCCGTGATGTTTTTGTTATTACTTTTGCTACTTTCTATGGTGTCATCATAATAAATTGTCCCAAGAGCATCTGTGTTTCCAGACAACATCTGGATTGTCATCCATCCAGAAGGATCCTCTGGCCAAAAAGAACCACACACGGTGGAGACACACACACACGCACACAGACTCAACATTTCACAATCAAACTTTAAGAGGAAGTGTTGGGGAGAAAAACAAAAAAGACTGCATCTTTAAACCTGCATCATCATATTCATGTTAAAGAAATCTAAAGTGTTGCATATTTCACTTCAAACTCACAAATTACATCCATGACTAATGTTTTATCTCAAATCCTAGTCTGATGTATATGACAATGAAGGGTGCTACAACTAAAAAGCTTCATTACTGTAACACAAATTTCAGTTCGTAGCACCAAATGCATGAAATCCTCTATAGCAAACAATTCCAATAACAAAATATTTGTTTTGATAACAGACGACAGAAAGAGTATTGCATGGAGCAATAGTCTTGTTTCCCACCTGGGTCCAAGTCCAATAAATCTGGACTAAACCAACTAATTTGCTGAGCTATAGTTTCAAAGGCAGAGGGTGTAGTGGAGGCTGCCCTGAATGGACCATTCAGGGCTGTTGCCATGGATTCACCGGCTGAGGAAATGCAGGACACATACACTAACAGAGAAGCCATGTGTGTCACGATAAAAGAGTGGCCTTTGGACTCTGCGAGGATGTCACACAGGCCCTCTGAGGCTGAAATCAGCCTTAGGGGCTCTGCAGCATTTGTCCTCGTCTTTCCTTATAGACTCTCTGACAAGCTGTCCCCGCCTCTATTTAATGTATCTCGTCTCTCGCAGCTCAACGAGGAGTCAGGTGAGGTCAGCTGCCACGCTTGGACTTGAGATATGTGTCACAAATGGGCTCATGCTTACAAAAAGGTAACTGTCTCCTTTACAGATTTTTGACCGTTAGTACACTCCTGTGCTTTGGCAAGGATTTAGGCACAGATGGGAGCTCTGTGTCTTCCTGTGGCTGGGAGGATCCCATCAGGGATGGCTGAGCGGGACTGACACTTGGACCCAGAACCAGGATTGAAAAGTCCCATAGAAGGCCGATTGGCTCTTCTGTTCACTCTCTCTCTCTCTCTTTCTCCCTTTCTTTTTCCTTCCCTCTCTGCTCTCTCTATCATTCTCCATGCTCCACCTTAAGAAGGCAGAGGTTAGGGAAATGTCATCACACAAACATGGTGTATACACATACACTTTCCGTTATTTCACTGTCTTTTTGTCTGCGATTTAGCAGATTCATGTTCATTCAGTTCCTTCTTTTATTGAGTATCCATCTGCAAAGTTCAACTATGATGCACACGCTTGCACTAATCAATCTGACTCACCATACTGTATTTTCATTTAATTTCCACAAATGATATTGTAGCCTAACCTTTGAACCTCAGTGGAGGTGAAGTTACTAATTGACTGCGTGTGGGCCTTTGCACCTTGCAAGCACGAGGAGGAGTAGTTGTCACTGGTTACAAAAACATGCGCATAACACCTATTAATTATACAGCCTATACCCAAACCCGGTAAAATCAAATAATCTTGATGTACGATCTGAATGGTAAACTGCTCAACTGCTCTGTCGTTGTCTTTGCTCTTTGGTTAAACATGAGCGTGAGTCAGTTGCCCTCATTATACTAAAAACCAGGATTTAAAACCTGCAGAGGGGAGGTCAAACCTGTTTTCCCAAAAAAGAAACACTTTACTCACAGAGCCTGGGACTGACTAAGCTTTTTACAAATACCAGAATATGTTGAAGTAATAACAAATACAGATTTCATTCGGCTGAAATTTTAACTGAAATTCTGTGAAATTTCAATAAAAATATTAAAACTGTTTTCAGTGCAGAAAAAAATGATTTGGATTTTGTTGCCATCTAGTGGACCGAGGCTTTAATTAGACATTATTGATTGGTTGACAGGCACAATTTTAAGGAGAGACTATAAGACTATAAGTATGATCACGTAATCTCTGAACAAACTGCATGTCTAATTCCTGAAAGATAGAAAACTAGTCTTGGGAAACTCAGAGTTGAAACTTCTTCCTGACTCTGTACAAGCATATCAAGTTTATCCTGAATTGCAGCATGCTCTCATCTCAAAAAAGGAACCACATTATTATTAATCACCCAACACCCGCATGTTTTCATCAAAGGTGCATGTTTAAACATCATCCAACATAACTTGTAAGTTGAATTATAATCTTTCCTTGTCACCAGATAAAGTTTATCACACGCACAACCTGAAGAACAATATTGCAAAGTGACCTATGCACACACATAGACACACTGACACACACGAACAGTCACGTACTAACAGCACTGCGTGGAATACTATGATATATAATACATAACCTAATATAACCTAATAGGAATGCAATGTTTTGAAGTTTCAGTGCACAGAAAAGCAGAATGGAGTTAGATGTCTCACTTTCGTATTTATGTAACTTTTATATCTCCTGCTGCCATTTTATCTAGAGAAATACAAGAGCTAGCTGTTGAATGCTGACAAAGAGGCACCACAGTTAATTAGACTAAAATAGTGAAATGACAAAAACATGGAGACAGTTCATAACCTCCAATATCTCATATTGTGTTATAATAAGTGTTGTGTGGCTTCCTGGGCTGAGAAGTGAAAGAGACATGGCCGGTAATCATCTTTGATTTCTCATCCTTTTTCTGCATTTCCAGTCAATCAGTTCTTAGTCATGCTCACCATGCATCAGCACCATTCCTTCTCCTGCTGTAACAACAGCTGAACTGTAAATCACTACTCTGTTGCTTTTATTGGAATGTTGGTCTGTTTGTGTAACTTGCCACTGAGCCTTGGCCTTGGCACTGACGGTCAGTCTCAGATGTTATTCTCGTGGGAGCAGGCACAGATATAGTATGCACACATGCACAAATAAGTGTAACAGTATAAAAAAATGATTCAGTGGGACTGATCTTGTGTTCTGTACTTTCAGTCCACAATAAAATGCAAAGCAGATATGGGAACATGTGCTCAAAACTTCACACACAGATTAAACATTAAGCCTGGTGTCCCTCAAAGGGAGGAGTCTCTCTGTTGTCAGAATACGTGTGTTTTACTCACACTGTTACATCTGTCTGTGTGGCTGACTGCTGACCTGATGGGAAAGAAACACAGCATGAGATCAAATACAGGTAGTCTATTCAAATTTTTTATCCTAAACTTTGTTTTCCAGCTGTCTTATATGGGTTGTCTCATTCATGTTGTCCTCATTCATGTTGTATTTCTATATTTCTATGAATTTCCGTATTTTTTTTTCAGTGTATTTTTCATGCTTGTGCCATCTTTGCATTCTCCTGAGCTCCATTCAACAACAACCATTGTCTATAAGTCTAAATATAAGTTTTAAATAGAACACTTAACTTGATTTCTTTTCTTCTGTCTGGGTAGTGCTTTTAAGATAACAAAAAAATATATATTTTCAAATTGCGACCATCATTCATAACTCAAAGTTCTCCCCTTTATAAAGTGAGAAAGCCAATTGTGACTATTTAACAGACCCAGTTTGGCTTCAGCAGCTTGTCTTTGTGTGTATATCGAGGATCACTATGGCCTAGAACATTAAAAAGAAGGTTTATGATGGGGAAAAGCAAACAGTGACCCATTAGCTGCACCAAAGTGCCTGTGGTATAAGCTATTCAGGAGAGGGGCTGCTTTGCGATGTAGAGGTGATGTGAGAGGTAGATTTCATGTGGGAGCAGAGAAGTGCTTACATTATCTCAATAGTTTGTTTCAGTATCAGAAAAGCAAGGACGCTTTGACACTGACATAATGAACCAAACAGATAAGAAGCGTGAAGGACAGCGATGGTTTCGTGTATAAGCCGTCTTCATTCCCCCTAATAGGCACTACGGGGAAATGAGTAACCATGAGTAAACGTGACATTTAGTTTATTTAACTTTTATTATATGGGGGAGGTTGGCTGAGCATACACATGGTGTAGTCAATGAATATTATAAGGTACAGAGATTGGTTTTCATAGAGACAATCATTTCATGAAACTGCTGTGCTAACAGCAAAGGCAGGTTTTTGCTGCGTAATTCATGGCTCAAGGCTAGAGCATCAACAAATCACTGGAACTGCCCAGTGGGCCAGAGCAGCAGGAATGAGTTATAGCAATTTAAAATCATGAGCACTGCAGATAAATAGGTGTCACTGGTTATTATTTCTCTCAGACAAGTAGAAGGCCAGCCAACTTTATCATATGGTCAAATGGTTTCTTGCGTCTGAGAGTGGATGTGGTCGGATGTTGACATCCTCAGAATCTGCTTCACCAAACATCCTCTTTCTACAGCTGGACGCTGCTTTTGTTTCTACTCTGCTTCAGTATAGTTTATTTTCAAGGCTTTCTACATGATATTTCGATGTAAATATCACATTAAGATATCCGTATTCTGTGAAATTATGAACAATGCTATAATATATATGTTCACTACTGCAGAGTAGCATGGCTTTTATTTACTTAATATTTGTATCTTGCAGTGCGTTAAAGGGATGATGTCATTTCTCTATGGTATATTGGACAGAATCAGCAGCACAAGAGACAGCCTCGCTTACATAAACGGTGAATAGGACAAGACTCAAAATAGATCCCTGCGGCAGACAACTTGGACACTCGATAGGAATGAATGAAAATTATTATATAAATTGTTACATGAATGACTCAGTCGTGTCCTTGTATGTAAAAAGAATGTTTTTTTAAACCCATGAGCTGTTTTTCCTCAAAGAATTACTTTGTACTTGGGAAAGTACAATGTAATGTTGTCTTGAGGCATATAAATATACAAAAAATATGTATATATGACATCTGACTGACAGTTTCAGTGTCAGATTTTTTTTTTTTAAATCAGCCTCATATTCACTAGACATTTACAACGTTAAGGTTTTTAATGTTCTTCGATTCCCTCCTCTTCTAGAGAGGACAAAGACTAAAGATTATCACTTAAAGTCAAACCCAGTTTTATGGTGCCTCAGCTGATAGTTAAAGTCATCCAAAGCTCAAACGCCAGTCTTACTGCTGAGCTGATGTTTGACAGTTCAGTAGACAGAACGACGGAGACGTTGACAGAGCTGTAAGTTCAAATGAATATATTATAATGTGATTGACGGTTTAAGATCATGTCTGACTGTGTTTGAAATACTGACTGAAAATGAATATGGTAACACATATTTTAGCAGATATGATAAATATGTATGGAAATGTGTGAATATTTAACTTTACTACTTGAGTTTTACTCTGCCGTGATCTCTGTTTTTCAAGGTCTGGTGGAAATGATAGGGTTGACAGAGTAAGTCTTCTGTTCTCTTCTAATTATTTGCACTAATATTCATAATCTCTAAAATAGTCTAATTATTTCACTTCAGTTCAAACATGTACTGATACTATACTAACTGCTATAATAACTGCTAATCAAACATAAAATAAGTAATAATAATGATAATCATGACAAAAAATAATGTTAAGGTGATCAGACATGACATAGACCAGCGACATTCCTGTTCCAAAGCTATATCATGTTAACGTTTAGTATACAGCTAGGCTTGAATAAAAAATAAAAAATGGAATTATGATACTTTGGCACATTGACTTTAGGACTTTGGGCGTTTAAGATAAGGCCTACTGTGCACAGATAAAGCCCAGTATCGTGCTGATAATTATAACAGGTTTGTTTGTGCAATTAACTAAAATTTAAATCAGAATCAGAGAATCAGAATCAGAAATACTTTATTAATCCCCACAGGGAAATTGTAATTATATCTAATGGAACTGATTTTTTGCTTTGAAATGAACTCATTTTGAAAAACAAATGTGTTTATCTTGCGCTTTTACTGAATTGTAACGTCTGTCAATGTCATAAACAGAAGGAAAATGTCTTTTTTTTTAATATAGTTTCAATAGCCAATAGTCACGTGTCTCTCATTTCTCCTTTTGCAGGAAATTTACATTTAATCCTAAAGAGGGAATAGACAACCCAGTGATGGTCATCACAGATGATGCAGGTATCTTGCATATAAATATTTAATTATTTTCTTGTATTTAACCATAAGGAAACTCTGACACCACTTTTCTGTTTCATCTTTCTCAGACTCTGTGTCAACACCCAGGCCACGTCTGTGTGTTCTTAAACGAGAGGAAGGGGAGTCCTATGGCTTCAATCTACGGGTGGAGAGGGGCCGCCAGGGTCACATAATCAGAAATGTAGTGACAGGAGGGGTGGCAGGGCGCAGTGGCCTTCAAGATGGAGACAGGCTTCTGGAAGTTAACAACTGCTATGTTGATGACATTCCTCACCCTGAGGTAAGATAAGCTCAATACATTATTAAACTAACAGAAGCATATCCAATGGACTGATGCGATTCTAACCCTTTTGTTATCAATCAGGTTGCCAGGAAGATAAAGCTAAGTGGACACCAGTTGTGTTTATTGGTCTTGGGTGGGAACGAGTATGAGCAGGCTGTGTCCCGAGGTGAAGACCTCCGAGGTCTGGCCAAAGTGCACAAGGGCGAAGGCTGCAAACCACCCAGACTCTGCCACATAACCAGGGATCCTGTCTCAGGTCTGGGCATCAACTTCACACCTGTGGAAGGTAACACTACTCCTGGTAATCACAAATTCCACAGTTTCCAGATTAGATGTCTACCAGAAAGACATTAAGTTAAAGTCTGCGCAGTGTTATTCAGTTTCTCCTCCTGTTTCTGCTCTGTAGGAGAGAAAGGTCGCTTCTCTGTGAACCTGGCTACAGGAGGTGCAGCTGAAAAGGCAGGGGTGTGTAAAGGAGATCACCTGGTGTGGATGGATGGAGCAACAGTGTCTGATCTCACACACTCTGCACTCAGCAGGATGGTATGAAATCCACCTGTCAGTCACTCTTTTGTTTAGCTGTCATTCACTCCAAAACCAGTGATTAAACTTCTTAATAATAAGAGACAAATATAACTGAAAACATTTGAAGAATAAAGTTATTATGGCCAAATAATGATAAATAATGTTTTGTTGTAGATGAAAAAATGTGGCAATCACATCACCGTCCTAGTGATCGACAGCGAGAGTGAGAAGATCTACATGCGAGAGAGGATGCCCATCCTGCCCACCATTGCTGTTCCACTTAACCTGCCTTACAGAGCCAGAAAACACCACCTGGTCTCTGGATCTGAGGGCTACGGCTTCCTCCTTCGACTGGAAAAGACGGCATCGGGACGCACATGTGAGAGAGAGAGAGAAAAAAAAAGCAGGGTACAAAAACACATTTTAGACTTGAGTCTTTATCTTAAACATCTTTGTATTTTTGAATAATAGACCATGTTCTACGTGAGATGGACAGTGGCAGTCCAGCGGAAAAGGCAGGCATGAAGGATGGAGAGCTGCTGCTGGAGGTCAACGGAGAATCCGTGGAGTCGCTGAAACATGAAGAGATTGTGGACAGAGTGAGACTGAGTGGAGGTCAGGTCTCCCTCACCACCATCACTCTCCAGGGGCTGGAGTTTTACACCAAGGTGGGCATAACTTACCTGAACATAACTTTTAAATATATAATCAAATGCTCATTGTAACATAAACTGGTCTGCTTCTTTCCTTTATTTTTATTTCTGCAGTTGGGTCTATCGCCTCTTCTCTTCTGTGAGAATGAAGCTGATGAGAGTGAAAAAGAAAGCAGCACACCAGCCTCTGTAGCTGAGCAGTCACCACAAAAGGAAATTGATGACTCCTGCAAACCCAGACACTGTTCTCTGCAAAAAGGCCCTTCGGGACTTGGCTTTAACCTGGACTGCGTCCCAAAGAGTCCTGGGACCTTTATCAGCCAGGTGGGGAATGAAATTCTGTATTTCTTATTTCTGAGGTGAAAATAACAAGAAGAGAGAGAGAGAGAGAGAGAGCGGGTCAGGATATTCTTATTTTGTTTGCCAAACGTGGTGGTATATTTAGCCTTTTTTTATTCTCCCTGTAGGTGGCTTTTGGGGGCCCTGGGCAGAGTGCTGGATTACTTGAGGGTGATGTGATAACGGAAGTCAATGGACAAAACGTAGAGGAGAAATATCTGGAAGATGTGATCTTGCTGATAAAGGAAGGAGGACATTTTCTTTCCTTAACAGTCATGCATAAGACCAGCTACAAGTCGAAGCAGAGTGATACACCCACCAGAGATATCACTGACACTGAGGTAAAAAGACTACTACTTAATCTATGTATACGTTTATCAATTTGTCAGTGACTACAATGTTTAACATCTTTTCTTGTTTGCATCTCAGCAGGAAGGCGACGATTATGAGATATCAGCTTTGTGAGCGACAAAGATACCATATGCTGTCCATACTGGAGAGACTCCAAACTGAGCTGAGCAAGAAACACATGTCTAAATTATTACTATATTATTATATTGGCTGAGACTGCCCTAATCTAATCTCAGCATATAACGAGTAAAAGTCAAAACAGATAAAATTAAATAAATGAAAACTGTAACTGTGTCAGTTGCACAAACCACATATGTATTTTTGGTTCAGTATTATACAAACAGAGGCGTAGAAGATTTAGTCTTCATGATGTCGATCAGTTAAAATACGGAATAAATTTAAAAGCTCCATAAGAACCATAATCTGTACAAGCTATATTTCTTATTGTACTGTGATGAATGGAACTGAGTGACTGTGTGAAAACACAAATTACCAGCAATAATAAAAATGTTCTGGTGATAAATGAAAAGAAAAGCACTGTTATGATCCTTAAATATTATTTTTTTAAAGTGTTAATTGTATTGTTTTGAGTGTGTTATGTATACATGAACCTGATGTATAAAACATTACATATAAAATGTTGTATGTTTATTGGGAATGCAGCTGATGGCAAATATTGTAGCAATTAAAACTAAACTAATCTTTCGTTTGTTGTGTAGCATATTTTTTAAGTTCAGTCTGAGAAATTATTTTTTTTCATTTCATTTATTTAATGAGACCATGTACAGTATTAAACATAAACCATTACAGAGTTTAGCTTACAGCTACTTTTCATCTGCAGTCCCTTGGGCAGACACAATTAAAACATATTACAGCACAATAACAAACAGTACAAAGCAAAAAGAAACACACAGGACACATGATACAAAATACAAAGTTACACACAATAGCACATAACATACACCCACAATGTCAGTGGCTACAGAGCTGAGACTTTTTCATGTGGTTTTAAATGTACTGATGGAGCTGCAGCTCTTTATATCGTCAGGTAGGGCGTTCCACTGAGTTGTGGCTTTCACAGAGAAGGCTGGTTGCCCAAATGCAGAGCGACAAAATAGTATGGTACAATCCCGTACAGAGGATATTCTGGAGGATCTAACAACAACAACAACAACAACAACAACAATAATAATAATAATCTAAAACACAACACAAGTTTATACACAAATATAATAGTCGGACACAAAAAGAATTTTAGCAGAATGTATTACCCACTTTCATGTAACTGATCTGACCAATTATATTATAAGATTAAATGACCCGACATCAGATTTGATCTGATTCTGAAGTATTTATCTATCTATCTATCTATCTATCTATCTATCTATCTATCTGTCTGTCTGTCTGTCTGTCTGTCTGTCTATCTATCTGTCTGTCTGTCTGTCTGTTTCTCTCTATCTGTCTCTGTCTGTCTGTCTGTCTCTCTGCCTCTCTCTGTCTGTCTCTCTCTTTGTCTGTCTCTCTCTCTCTCTGTCTGTCTCTCTCTCTGTCTGTCTGTCTGTCTGTCTGTCTCTCTCTCTCTCTCTCTATCTGTCTGTCTATCTGTCTGTCTGTCTGTCTCTCTCTCTCTCTCTCTGTCTGTCTGTCTGTCTGTCTGTCTGTCTGTCTGTCTCTCTCTCTCTCTCTCTATCTGTCTGTCTGTCTGTCTCTCTGTCTCTCTCTCTCTCTCTCTGTCTCTCTCTCTCTCTCTCTGTCTCTCTGTCTCTCTCTCTGTCTGTCTGTCTCTCT